>NC_135759.1:4580495-4647995 GCF_052425735.1 Oculina patagonica
AAGAAAAATGTTAAAATTGACAGTTATTGGGCAGTATTACTTGTAATTATGACGTTGCCAATGCAACGATAAATATCATGGACACATGGTATTTAATATCAAAACTTCCGCAAGGGATGAATGAACAGCTAATTATACTTGCAGCATTGTGGAGAAAGTCCTCTTTTCAAAATACCCTATGGTAAAAAAAAATCCTATGGGGTGGCATGCACCCCCACCTCTTGTACGTCCGAGGGTTAAGCGCTTTGAGACCACTCCTAAAGGTACAGCGAGTTGTGCTTCACCATTGAGGCTCGAGCAGAGAAGACACAACCCAATCATTCAGGTTTAAGTCCAAAGTTCAAGCCGTTTTTTTTTTTAATTTCTAGCAATTTATTAGCGTAGTTTATTTTTTCTTCGGGACGAAAACGTTTCACGTGGCACACACCAAACTGTTAAACCCCCTGAGGCAACAACAGTTGAACCTTAGACAGGCATGTGGTCACGAATACCTCTTGCAACCTCAACAGTCAGCAGAAAACGCGAAGTTAGCGAAATTAAGCGAAATTAGCCTACAATTACCTTTTCGCTTGCCCATCCTCCTCATCATACTCATCGATGTCTAAATTATCCTGCGTTTGTTTCTTTGAGTTTACAGCCTTAAAAAATTCTTCTTTTTTGTCTTCCTTTACATAGTTGTCTAGTCCTGCAATGAGTTTGAATTCCGATTTTTTAAACGGTCGTTTATAAATTGGTCTCTGTTTCTTCACCATCAACACAAAGGGCTTTACATCTGATGTGCTTGCGCCGTGGAGGACTGGGTAATGCTCATCCTCAAAGTTTTCCTCCGCTATTGTTTGCAGCAGCTGTCTTATCATCTGATGGAAAGAGAAAATAGAACAAAGTAATAAATATCATGCAAACATTATTTTATCATAGGGCTAGATAACTGTTTTAAAAAAAGGTTGTCCTTCAAAAGGTTAAAAGCGTACGAGGCAAGGCCTAAAGGTAGTATGGGCAGTGTTAATTCAAGGCTGCTCAAAGGGGCATTGTCGCCAAGATTTAGTGCTACTTGAAAATCCAATGAAGATTTTTTGGCTAACTATAATGTTGGTATTGACAGGAAATCCACTAATAGTGGCCTGCCCTTGCTAAAACTCATTGCACTAGTCATGAAAATTGGCCAATACATCTACATCTACTACATCTGCATTTAATAAGGTCGGTAAAAATCTAAAGATATCACACCAACCGTTGTAGATCAGGATCAGCAGTATACTTAATAAACAAACTTTAACAGCATTTAAAGTTTGTTTACACTGACTATTATTGACTTTAGTTCGTACTAACTTTGTTTCGGATTGATTTGTACGTCTTGAAATGCGCTTTGTACACCTCGTGATCGCCATATTGAAAGTCAAGGTTTGATTTTTTTTATGGAAATTACAGTCCTTATTCGCGTTGTAATTATTTGTGATCGCTTTAGGCTCTTGATAAAGTCAACTCAATCCCTTCTGTCTTCAAAACAAAAGTAACCCTTACCAAGCAATGCTATTTCGAAAACCACAATATAATTATAATATTCAATAAGCTTTTTTCTTTTGGCTTCCTCGTCACTTCATGTAAAATGTATCGAATTGGATGAGTCTTCATAAACGTTGTGACTTCCGGCTAGGCATGAATAGATTGTGCTAGTAAATTCAGGAAAAGTGCTCACAATATACCCAAAAGTTGCTCTAAAGTTGCTCAAATATCAAAAAGTTGCCACCAAATTAGAATTAAAACGTTTTTTTTTTTTCCAACATAAATATTCTACACATAAAAGAGGCCAAAAAGCATGTTAAAAATTGTTATCAATATACTCTTAACCAACACTTCAATAATAGATAAAAAATAAAAAATGAAAATAAAAAAAGATAAAAAAGATAAAAATCCCGAAATAAAACGACCTTTATGGTTTGGATCGGTATATCAATTGTGCCAAAAGTTGCCAAGAAAGGCAACGTTCCAGGTTGTGGCACTACAAAAAGTTGCTAAAAACGCTAAAAGTTGCTCAAAAGTTGCCGAGCACAATCTATTTATGCCTACTTCCGGCACGTTTGCCTTGTACCGACAAAATGGCGGTCTAAACCTGAAAATGCTATTGGGAACTTTGTCTACTTACCTTCAACTACTTTCGTTTGTCTGCAGATAGCGGACATATTCGCGTAGATAAACGATAACAGTAAACAAATAACAGTAAAAATAACAGTAAACCATGACACTAGGTTCATATGTTTGAGGTGTGTTGTATAAAGGATGGTGATTGCAGCTTCCCGGGGGGAGTACTAGCTCCCTTAGAGAGGTATGGTTTTCAATAGAAATAGGATATAGGGTATAGGTTGCTTGACCATTTTGGTTTGAAATAGAGTATGGTTTGTGCACTCTAGACAGACATTAGCTAGGTATAATTCTTGAGAAACTATTTTTACTGTTGTTATTATCCATCTCTTGAGAAGTGTGATTAAATTAACATCGGGAATTTGAAGCTCTTTATAAATGTTTACGTAAATCGGAGCAGTTCTTGGGTAGGGTCTAGCCTGAAGTAGGGTCTCGACTTGGAGTTTAGGTCTGATTAAATAGCTCAGGGAAAATCGCATATTTTAATCTCAAATAAGGCAAAGGGGTTCAAAAAGTGTTCGCCGTGCACCCCCACAAAATTTCGTGGAGAACCCCCCTGGAAATGTAGCTCATTTCAAGTATTCCCAGGTTTAGCTGTTCTCTTCCAATTTTGCATAATGACTACTATACTACCGTCCTAGCTTACAACTATGAGCAGTTGTATGGATTATTGCATTGAAAGTCCAATCTACCATCGTACAATTCCTCCGAAACTTTCGGTCAGACTATATTGCGCTATTTAAATACACGTTCCGCTTTAGAAAACCCCACATGAAAGCAAAACACGAAGACTTGTTTACGTAGACATTAACTTCAAACTAAATTAAAACAACCTTAAAAACCTTATAATTACTAAATTTGATTATTCATTAAACAGAACATAAGCTCTCACCTTTGCTGATAGTATTAAAGTATCTTAGGTCCTTCAAAGCCCTAAAATTTACTTCTACAATGCAAATTTCTGTTCCAAGCCACAAACCAAGAATGCTTAAAATCTTCTGCGGGTTAAACGGTTGATTTGCGCCACGAAGCAAATTGACACATTAGTTGATTGATGGTTATTTGATAATTTTGTTACACAAGGATGTGGTTTGTATTGGGCCTGCTTATAATAGTGTATAAACTAAGCAAAACCGTCAAATTGTAAAAAAGAAAACAAAATGTATTTCAGTGTATATCACTACCTTCGATATAATGAAACGAATTTAAAATTTATACATGAATGGCTAATTGATGTTCAAATATTTTTTGAAAACGATACACAATAGATACACTGAATTTTCTATAAAACAAAACCATTTTGTTTCACAATAAACATAAGAGGTTATGCTCGAAAGAAGGAAATAATGGTCTTAAAAACAAATTATAAACGAAACGTCATTAACGGGCGCACGCAACTCATAACAAAAACAACAGTTGCAATCTCAGAGTTTATTATTGAAAGAAAATGAATGGTATGATAATATTGTTCTTATTTACTCGTTTTTTCGTGCCCAGGTTTGATATACTTCTAGATTAATTGTACGTGTGCGTGATGAAAGCTAAGAAAAGGGAAATAATAGTTTATATTGACTCAAGTATCTCACCGATAAGCATTTCAATAGAATGGTATTCTTGGAATTTTATTTTCGAAGTTTAAAACAGTCAACAAAGTCCTCGCATTTTTTTCAAGACCATAACTTCCGCTGTTGAACATGTTGTGAAAAGTAAAGTTGTGGCTACATTTTGTGGCAAGGGATTGGTGGTAAGTTATGTGTTATATTATTACAACTGGTGTTTCGTAACTTTGGGTATTATTTCGTTTAAATCAACCTAGCTGATCTATACAAATAACTTGAGTTGTTGATTCAGCCCTACATATTTAATCCACTCTGCATGTTACTCTTAGTCTTAAAATTGAAACACTTACGAAGCTTACAGTACCAACTCGGTTAGTTAAAGCGAATTTCTCTGTTTTAGAGCACTTATTTTCTGAGAAAAAACCAAGACAACCACCAAATGAGAGTTTATAGCTGATTTAAAGAATAATGGTATTCCATAATATTTTCCGCATTTTTCTTTTAGAACAATTATGATTTCCTACGGCAAAGAAGGATAACCTCGTCGAACACAGCAACTGTAAGTACAAATCGGGCTGCCTTTACCAACTAAAAGAATTGTTTGGCATTAATATTGTCAAATCAGATGTTGGACTTCGCCTCTATTCTGCAGTAGTTACTGAAATAAAACGAAAATGAGACTATCGGTGTACAAAGTTGATCAAAACCAAATCAAACGTGCACTTTCAGCAGTACTCGCAAAGGAAATATAAGGAATTATACGGTAAATACAAGGTCTTCCTGCTCCTAAACGAATACGGTGACCCCCTTTTTTATTTCAAAATTTAACTTCCCTTAAGGTAAACAACCAACTGGCAAAGTTGGTTGGAAATCTATGAGCAGTGCTATTTCTAGGGAATTACCTTAAATTGTGTATTGTCTTGAGAATGGAACGTCAAACATAAAAAAAAGATGAAATACAGAACAAATCTTGTGAAATTTCAACGTCCAAAGTTTGTTATTCCTTGCTCCATCTGTGGTAGTGAGCAAGTCAGGGAATGCTTTTAACATTTTCAAGTTTCTTCAGCAACTGATTACCATTTCAAAGCACAGATTTGACAAAATGGTATTAGTCTGCTCGCTTGAATGAGGTTTTATTGTGTCCTACTCGTCACCATAACTGATCTTTGAAGTGTTTATGTGAATATGTAATTTTTACATCTGATGCATTATGGATGGAAATTTCAAAATTAAGAAAGCGGGGTTGGTGCAAGATAGCCCTCATTCAGAGACCTCATGAGAAAAAAATAAAAAAATAAGGAAATTTGATGAAAGGGATCCATGGTGGAAATACAACCTGTGTCACTTTTGTTGCCTTTTTTATGCTATGTGCTCGCACACATAAAAGTCACAAATCCAAGGCAGCATACAATTTTTAAAGGATGTCGGGGGAAGAAAAGGGAAACTGGAGTATAGTACCCGGCTCTAAGATATCCTTAGATGACGAAAATCACCTGATGTTGGAAGTGTCAGGGCATCTGTCCTAGAAATCTTTTCTAGTCAGTAGTGTATTGTAAAAGTAAGACAACAATGCTATAACAAAAGGCTTCTTGGACAGGTAACTTGAGATCATGCCCTCCCTTCCTACTTGTGCCCTGAAACACTCCAGAGAGTAAACGTAACTGGCTTCCAAATCAGTTTAAGGTTTAATGATACATTGTCGTGCACGCACCAAATTACTCTCATAAGACAAGTTAAGAAGAGAAAAGCTTAAGTGAAAAGAACGGTAAAAAAATACATAACGGAAAAACTCACCTCATTCTAAGTACTCTTTAACAGTGCTACTTAAAAAAGACTGAAACACAGTGAAATCTAAAAATTTTACAACACTATGTTAAAAATAATCTAATGCTAAGACTCGGTTTTAATGGGTAAACGGAATAAAGAACACATTTTTTTAACATGGAATTGTCGTTTGTTACAGTTTTACTGTTATTATGTAAAAGTATACGAATTTGTACAATGTATAGGATAAGGAGATAGAATTTCTTGTAAACTTGCAGTAACTGCTGGCTTTGTTTGGTATTATGGATTAACACTAACCCATGTTTCACCTTATTCCAAACAGTCAATGGCTTACAATACCAAAAGGATATTTTGAGACCAGTTCCAGGGAAGAGGCCCTTCGGACCTGAAAACATGAGTGACGTCACTTCACCTTCTACTCAAGCCCTGGATTTGATGACGAAACGTTAAGAGGTACAAATGAATTAAAGACAAGTTTAGATCAACAGATGTCAATGTTTAAATCCAGTCATGAACGACCGGATAACATATCTAAAACGGCAAATAAATATTTAGTTGTTTGATACATGAACATGTTAACGGGTGGATATTTTACTAGTTTTGAAACATTTTCTGGAGACCCGTACGGGCGAGAAAAATGCAAAAAGAAGAGAAAAATATGCACAATGTTTATAAGTCAAATTATGGATTTATATATTATTCCTCTCTTTTTTTCTGTTATCTTCAACTCCACAACAAGATAATATAGTGTAACACAAGATAACGCAATCAAAATACTATCTGAAATCTTGCGTGTTCTCTTGACTTTATATGTTTAACATTTATAGTCTTTTCCGACATAATTTAAATTCTCATTATTTAAAGTTTTGGAACAAGTGATAAGTTATGCACAGGTTACTGTTTATGCTGAAGTTTATTCCGCTATACAGGTTTTCTTGCAAAAAAAAACTAGTTAACCTTGAATTAACCTATTTACTCCTAGACCGTCTACCGCCTGCCTTGAAAGACTACGAAAAATGCGAGAAAAGCAAATAATGAATATAACGCATTGTATTTTCATTTCTTTTTGTTTAGCAATTGCTGAGGTTTACAACAAGGAAGGTGACAATGAATACAGCAAAGGCGAATATAACGACGCTATTAACAGTTACACTGAAGGCATCAAACTGAACTGTAAGGATGAAAACCTTAATGCCACACTGTTCACAAACAGAGCAGCAGTCCATTACCACTTAGGTGAGAAATTACTCTTTAATTTTGGTGTGGTCATTTGTCACTTTTTTTGTTAAATTTGATAAGATTGTAAAGAATGTGTTAAAACAATGTCTTTTACAGGAAATTATAGTGAAAGCTTGAGTGATGCAGAGGTCGCGAGACAGTTCCAGCCAACTTACATGGAGGCAATAAAAAGAGGTAAAATTAACATTGTACTGTAACATATAGTTCCAAATGGAGCTAAAAGAACAAGAAAAACTGTTTTGATCAAGAATGTGATCGGTCTACCAAGTTGGCCCCACCCGGGTTCCGAAATTTCTATTTGTTTGCGGACTTTCTTATGTTTACAGCCGTTCTCTTGATAATGTATGCTTTGCGCAAAAGCACGCCCCCAATCATCGTATCGATATGGAGAATCTTCCTTTTTTATATAGTAACAATTACTTGCCCGATGAAATGCATGTACGTTTCATGTTTTTCTCTACTAGTACAGAGGCTGCCTCATGTCTCTTCAATAATTTAATTAAGTAATAGTTTTATGCATGGAGTAGATCATTATATTTAATTAGATAGTAGATAGTAACAAATGAAGAGCCACTATGTGGGAACGCTGTTATTAAACCGTTTACTGACCCACCGACCGCGCGACCGACCGAGCGACCGAGCAACCAACCGACCGACCGACCGACCGACCGACCGACCGACCGACCGACCGACCGACCGACCGACCGACCGACCGACCGACCGACTGACTGACTGGCTGGCGGACTGGATGGCTCCCGTAAAGTCCGACATAAGTTACACATGCCATCGGTTGCCTTTCAAATATTGAACTGAATGCAAGATAAGCCAAAGTTGAATTTATTTTTGTGTATCACTTGCAGGAGCGCTTGCTTGTGCGAAGCTGAATCTGATTGAATACGCCGTCAAATGGTGCGATGAAGGATTAGAAGTATCCTCAGATTTTTAGTGAAACCAATTTTTTTTTTAAGTCTGGGCGGGGGAAAGGTGGGGGCTCTCTTAAACCGTATATCTCTTAAAACGTGAAGCGCACTCTATCCTTTGCCTTTTCAGTTGCCGTGCAAAGAATTTTACGGTGTTCGTGGAATTTTGCTTCCCAAACTGAGTTCAGTTTAATATGAAGACATTTCCCATTGTAAGACGCAATTATTTCATTCTGGGCAGAGGAAAGCTTAAGGAGGGGGATAAAAACGTTAGTATATGTCTTAAAACGTGAAGCACGCTCCATCCCTCTTTTTTCCAGTTGTCGTGCAAAGAATTCCACGTTTTTCGTGGAATTGCATCTCAAACTGAGATTAATTATGAAAGACATTTCCCGATGCAACTTCTTGAGTCAAATGGTTATGTGTAATCATAAGTTTGAATTCAAAGTTGCTCTTTGACATATCTTAACTTTAAAAGACTGACAAGGAAAACAAGACGTTGTTGGAACTAAGAAGCATGTCTTTGAAGACGGAAAGCAACACGGACAAAGTGAAAATCAATTCAGGAACTGCAGGAACCGTGAAAGACATGGTATAATAGATATAAATATTTACAAAACAACTATAGCTGTTGCATCACTTCTGTATCTATTAGGGTAAGGAAGAGAGGCTTAGTTAATCCCTGGAGTTGAAAGTATTTTTTTTATTATTTAATTCACTTATGCATTTTAACAGTTTTGCTGAATCAACTACTCAGCGCTACGATAAACAGTAGAATCCCGAGTTCTCGAAATTCCAGGGGAAACGAAAATTGCGGCTTCGAGAAATCTGGAGGTTCAAGAAATTGGGGATAAAACTACAGAAATTGAAGTTCGATGACGTGCTATCCAAGGGAAACGAAAATTGCTTCGAGAAATCGGATTTCCACTGTAATCAGGGCCGTAACTAGCAAGAGGCTAGACGAGGCACTTGCCTCGTCTAAGTTTTTATCCAAAATTAAAAACAAAATAAGTTTTGTTGAGAAAATAATCCGCAGTCGAACAAGATTGATTTTTCTCAAGAAATACCTCATGAAAAATGTCTCTGAAAGGGATTCATAGCTTCTAGATTTCAAAATTTTTTGTAGAGCATGCCCCCAGAACCCACTAGCAAGATCTTGCCTCGTCTATGACAAAGGTCTGGTTACGGCCCTGGTAATGTGGTGAACTATAATTATCAATTAGGTTATGAGCTCGAGATTTCTACCGTCGCCTAATAGTTGATGAGGGCGAAGGGAGAGACGTCCAATGGACCTTGAGACTTCCAAGGGCCTTTGGAAGTCAAGTTTTTTAAAATTCGAAAGTCGTTAACGATCAGAAATTTCTGAAAAGTTGAACGAGTTGATCGCAAGGAAGAAACCACATTGCATAAGCTTTTGTGCGCGCCTTTGCATTTCATTCACGATTTATTTTAAACGTCATTTGCTCGAAATTGAACGAAAAAACTGGATAATTATTGTAAAATGACAATTGAAAGATATACTGACTAATAATAGCCCTTTGGAAGTCAAGTTGTGTTAAATCTTGGAATCGTGAACGACTATAGCTAGAAATATATGAAAAGTTGAACGAGTCGCTCGCAAGGAAAACCTTAGCTTGAAATCGCTTTCATTTGTTGCTTAATTTATTGATGCATATCTGTTTATCTCTTCTTTTAGGGACCGGTCATAAAGTACGGGGGGGGGGGGGGGGTGGGCTATTAATTTGTTCTTTTTAAGTACTGATTTTCCGTGGCCCACCCCCGAATTATTTGACAAAATTGGAGCGGCCCACCCCCCCCCCCCCCCCCCCCTTTACAAACCAAAATCAGTTCTGAAGATAGGTACAAAGGGAACATTGGCTTACATTGGCTTTAAATTTTCGAGATCGAAATCTCGGAGCGCGCGCTTAGTTTTCACTTAATTTTACCAATAAACACCTTCAATAAAACAATTCTAGCGATATTCTGAGATTAATAGATCGGTCAGTGTGTGTGTTTTAAACATCCAGGACTTGGATTTCTAATAAATAAATTAATAGACAGTACTTTCTAGGGCTTTGCTGGCGTAATAAAACCACGCGGGATGTTAGGAGAACACGAGAAAAGCTTGTTAGTCACGAGCTTTTTGATTTTTAAAAAAGCAGAAAGTCTAACAACAGAACAAGGAAGAACGACAAAGAAAAATCTAACATTTTGGGCACCGTTTAATCCCTAATGCTTGAATGAATGAATGAAAAACTTTTTTTATACACGGGAAACCATCAGTTACATTAAGCTAAAGTAAGAGACTAAAACTAAAACTGCTTTACATAAATGCCGTGTGGGTATCCGATACATCAGCTATAGATACATCAGCTACCCTCTTGATAGTTTTCTTGACATTGTTTACTGATACAGCTTCTTTAAGACATTTGGGCCGGCAGGCATTGAGTTCTGCCATCTTGTGACTGTTAGGGAGTGCATCAGGAATTGGATAAATAGATCCACATTAATAATATTTGGTAGAGAAAATTTCATTTCAGGCATTTTTTCCAATATATTTGGACAAATAGACACTGTAACCATTTTCAGTAACGAGCCTAACTTTTCAGATTTAGGTTATTCATTGGGCAACGAATCTGCGCAACGAATTCGGTGACCCACTCCCTTTCCCCATTTTTTGCAGAAAGGAAAAAACAAACAAATAGAAGGGGCAGTCAGAAAATTCCATACACATCACAGTCCCGATGATTTTCAAAAAGCCATAGAGGATAACCATCTAACCCTGACTAAAGGAATGGGAGACAGAGCCGCAGAAGGACGTGCATACAGCAATCTTGGCAACGCCTATTACTCTCGCGCTGATTTTCAAAGAGCGACAGAATATCACCAGATGCATCTTCGTATTGCTAAAGAGGTTAGAGACAGAGCTGGAGAAGGAAGTGCGTATGGTTATCTTGGCAACGCCTATCGTTGCCTGGGTGATTTTAAACAAACCATGGAGTGCCACCAGCTGCATCTTGAAATTGCCAAGGAAATGGGCGACAGAGCTATACAAGGAAGGGTATATTGCGATCTTGGCAACGCGTATCACAATCTGGGTGATTTCAAAACAGCCATTAAGTACCACCAGCTACATCTTAACATCGTCAAAGAATTGGGCAATAGAGCTGAAGAGGGATGTGCATACAACAATCTTGGTGTTGCTTATTGTAATCTGGGGGATTTCAAAAAATCCATAGAGTATCAAGAGCAAAAGCTCCGTATAGTCAATGAAGATGGCAACACAGCTGGAAAACAAAGAGCTTATCAAAATCTTGGCGCTGCTTATTCTAATTTGGGCGACTTCAAGAAAGCCATAGAGTACCACCAAATGGCTCTCTGCATTGCCAAAGGAGAGAAAAGACATGGTGGGAGAGAGAGGTGCATTCAATAACCTCGGGTCTGCTTTTTGTAATTTGGGAGATTACGAAAAAGCCAAAGAGTATCACCAGATAGCTCTTTGTATTGCCAAAAAAGTAGGGAATAAAGCCGGAGAAGGACAAGGGTATGCCAATCTTGGCATTGATTACGGTCAACTGGGAGATTTCCAAAACGCCTTAGAGTACCACCAGCTAGCGCTCAGTATTGCCAAAGAAGTGGGAGATGAAGCCGCTGAAGGACGCGCGTACGGCAACCTTGGTATTGTTTATCTTTACCGGTCAGATTTCAAAACAGCCATGGATTACCATAATTTGCACCTGAACATTGTAAAGAGACTAGGCGACAGAGCTGGGGAAGGAAATGCACATAACAATCTAGGCAATGTTTTCAGTAAACTTGGTAATTTTCAAGAAGCCAAAACATGCTTCCAGCGTTGCTTACGTATAGCAGAAGAAGTGCAAGACCGAGCTAAAGAAGGACGTGCATGTGGCAATCTTGGATCTGCCCATTTAGATATGGGTGATTATGAAAACGCCATTAAGAACTTCCGAAAAGAATCTTGAGATTGCCAAAGAAGTGGGAGACAGAGCAGAGGAAGGATTATCGTACACTCATCTTGGTAGTGCTTACATGTCCCTTGGTAATTTGCCAAAAGCAAAGGAGAACTACAAGCTTCATCTTAGTATTGCCAAAGAAGTGGGAGATAAAGCTGGAGAAGGATGTGCTTATACCAGTCTTGGCAATGTTCACTACTTGCTCGGTGATCCTGCAAGAGCTTTAGAGTACCACCACCAAGCGCTTCGTATCGCTAAAGAAGTTGGAGACAAAGTGGGAGAAGGAATTTCGTATTATAATGAAGGAAACGCTCATGCCACTCTCAGGGATTTTTGTAGAGCTGAGAGTTCTTTAAAATCCAGTGTAAGATTGTTTGATCAAGTCAGATCTCTTCTTCGCTCAAAAGACGAATGGAAAATTAGCCTTCGAAATTACTATCAAGAAGGGTACTAACCTGGTTTATGGGTGGTTCTGTTGAAACAAAACAAGATTGAAGAAGCTCTCTGTACAGCTGAACGAGGGCAAGGACAAGCTCTCATGGATCTTATGGAATCAAGGTATAGCTTGGGATCAACTCCAAGGTGATTCATGGTTTCCAGATGGAGCGGATTTCCGACATTTCAAATTGCATTATATCACCAACGGTATTTCTAGTAGTTGACAAAACTGCAATCATTTTCTGGGTCCTCCAAAAGAGTAAAGAATGTATCTGTCGTCACAAAAAGATCGACAGAAAATATTTTAAAGAAGATGCAAAGGCCTCTCTTAGAGTATTTGTAAGAAAAAGCTTACTAAAAAATTGGTGTTCTTGAAACTGTGCAGTGCGAAAATCGTTCGTTTGAGGAGCCCACAGATGAATCGCTGCCAGATCAGATGCCAAATAAGAAAGAGCCAGCTTCAGCAGAATACGAAGACGATCCATTGAAAATGTTGTATGACCTGCTCATAAGGCCGATCGCAGACTATATTCTCGGTGGTGATGTTACCATTGTCCCAGATGGTCCACTGTTCTTGACACCTTTTGCTGCATTAATGGACCAACATTCCAGTTACCTGTCTGAAAAGGTAACGCTTCGACTGATTCCAACATTGACCACTTTGAAGATCATGGCAGAGCTCTCAGAGCGGTACCAGAGTACAAGCGGAGTATTGCTAGTTGGTGATCCGTGGGTGGGTAGTGTTCGCATAAAGGTAAAACCAGTTAAGCAACTCGAGAATGCCGAACAAGAGGTAGAAAGGATCGGAGAGATCCTAAAGACCCTGCCTCTTACGTGGGCAAACAAGCAACGAAAGCTGAGGTGTTGGCCAGACTGAGCTCAGTTGCTTTAGTGCACATCGCAGCGCATGGAAAAGCTGAAACCGGTGAAATTCTTCTGTCCCCTAATCCAACGCACGTCAAAAAGACCCAAGGAGAAGGACTATCTTTTGACAATGGAAGATGTGAAAAACGCACAGTTGAATGCGCAACTGGTCGTCTTAAGCTGCTGTCACACCGGTCGAGGAAAAATTTAGGCCGAGGGAGTGGTGGGAATTGCACGAGCCTTTTTGGGTGCCGGTGCTCGTTCTGTCCTGGCGTCACTGTGGGCAATTGATGACGCAGCCACATTAAAGTTCATGGAACACTTTTACAAGCAACTGGTGGAAGAAAAATAAAGTGCCAGTAAGTCTCTCAATCAAGCAATGAAATTGATGCGAGAATCCGAGAACTTCAATGAAGTAAGACTTTGGGCTCCATTTGTACTGATTGGCGATGATGTGTCATTGGATCTTGGACAAACTTTGTAAGTACTAGAAAAAAACTTTTCAGATTTATAAAACAGTAGAATCCCTGTTCCTGATTTTAGCATATGTGACTTAACAGTCCAATCTTAATAAGATAGGACAAGCATAGGATGCGCAACGTTCGACAATGAGACATCCTTAGACAGTATATTTCTTCAAGGTCTGAAAAAAAATTGGCCCCTTTAGTAAAAGATTTTTGTAAGCCGTGAAAACAAGACTTAGGGACTCGTTTTCTGTAGGGAGGTTTGGTATTTTCCAGACATTATAAATTTTTGATTTAACTTTAAAGAGGATCACCAGGTACTAACAGTACAAATTCATTAAAGCTCAAACGACATTGATATCTTTTTATGAATACGTTCCCTTTATAACACCAGAGCGCTTTGAATATTTTTACGAAAAACTATCATTCTACTTTCGTATGAGCCATACTAGACACGTGCACAATGAAACAGGTTAAGTCATAAAAAAATGAATAATTTATTTTTTGTTGGTTTTGCAGGATGCCAGAGTCTCAGCCATCCAAGGAAGAGTCCTCCACTTAGGAAAGTTGTTTTAATCCACTCAAGGTAATGGACGCTAAAAACCTTATTTAGAAGTCGATATGCTTTATGTTATTGCCAAAGCTACATGCATATCCTTTTTCCAATTTAGTTAATTAGAGCAATTACACCTAATTGCAATAGCGTTGTCATAAAAAAGAAAAAGGCAAATAGGAATTAATTAGGCATTACAAAGATGTGTTTGAAATTCGTCCGAAGGAACTCCCTCAAAATGCCTTGAAATACATGTGAATCAATTTATCTTACAACACAATTAATATGTGTACAGATATAAATTCGTGGGTCTCCTGTAAATGCTGCCCGCTATGATGATTAAGCTAATTGATTCCTATTTGGCTTTTTCCATTTTTCTTTTTAATATGGCAATGTTATTGCAATTTAATAGGTGTATACATATAAATAACAGAAACATTAGCACCCATGGTGTGCTGGTTAGACGTGTCTTTTCTTGTATACATGATTACCGTTTAACAATGTTTGTTATTGTGTTGTGTGTTAATATGTATTATTTACTTTTTTCATAATTCTATTTTTTGTTTGTGTGGCAATAATAATAATAATAATAATAATAATAATAATAATAATAATAATAATAATAATAATAATAATAATAATAGTTAGTTCCTTGTCCATCTGAGAATTCGTATTTTACCTCCAATTTTCATTGCCTTTCTGTTTTTGTTTTTCTTTATATCTTATCAGTTTCAATACCAGCTGTTTATGAAGTAAGGTATTGGACACCATCCACGAGGAACCAGTGTTCCAGTCTGCAAGCCCGGAATTACACCAGATACTTTCAACAGGCAACCCTTACTCTTACAGTGCGTGACGTGGCCTCTATGTATGTCTTGCGTCAAGAAGTCTTCATTTTTGCTTAGAGTGTAGAATTTGAATTGGCGAAGTATCGCTGTGCCTTTCATACTATTTTAAAGTCATGGACATTTTATTCATGTATCAACGTGTTGTCAGTTTTACAAGGGGAAATATTCCCGGCATTATATGAAAATTATCGATGTACCCTGTATTGTATTGCTTGTCAAAGAATCGTGCAGTTTTAAAACTATTCTAATCACTATACAGGGTAATAGAAAACTCGACAGATCCTAGGACAGTTTTTTGTTATGTAGTTTAAGTCGTACAACAGAATTTGTTTGAGAGTTGTGTGCTTTTTGAAGCATATATATTTGTTTTATCGCATAACATTATTAACCAACAATATTCAAGTTATAGGTTTTAACATACAATATTCAAGCTATAGGTTTTGATAAGTGGCTGAGTAAATTGACTTTTCTAGTGTGATATAAAGTGTCAGTGGGTAAAGCCTTTATGATTTGAGATATGGAAGACTTTATCATGAATACCACTAATATACGTAATCTGGCAGACATAGACCTGTCATAAATAGCAATTTCAATATATAGTTTGCTACATTCTTATTTGCCATTGATAATTCTCAATTATAGCTCAGGTATAATTTACATCTTCGTAGTGTTTTTTATATTAGAGGCAATCTTGCAAAGCACATGCCACCTGTGATGTAATGTTACCTATTCAGCATGTTTAGGTGTGTAACATTCGTATCGCCACCATGTTGGCCAAAAAGTAGCCAAAAATCAAATGATTCAAGAAAATTTACGACAGTTGATTTAGCCACTTTTAAAATTGTTCAGTTAAAACAGAACTGTTTCGTAGTTTTTTAATTGAATTGTTCTCACAGATGACTGTTTGTGGTGCGCGACAAATACACTTATACTTTTGCAGTATAAATTGTTAGTTTATTTCATTTATATCTAATATACAGTGGGTACAATGAGTGTGCAAAACGTAACTGCGCTTCAACGTACAACTTAAAGATACAGTATATTCTTCTGTAAAGAGACCTTAGGACCAGAAGTGGAGTCCGCTTCTGATAACAGGGACGTGTCCCCGCGGGGGGTACTCAAAAAAAATTTATACGGGGAGGCTCCGCCCCGAGTTCTAACCCCTTATACCCTTTTATATACCATTTTGACAGAAATTGTACCCCTTTCGTATACCTTTAACTGAAAAAGGTACCCCTTTCATGTACCTGAAAGACGTGGCGTGGACTTAAAACAGGACTTTTTCTTGTCATTTTTGTGTAGCGCTTAATAATTTAAAATAATACAGGCATAAATTGCGTCTGTTCGGTATATTTTTATAAAAGGCCGTTTTAAAAACCTAAATGACAGATTTCCACACCCTTTAATATACCTAAACTCGTGAAATCCCTACCCTTTTGTATACCTGAAGCCTGAAAAAGGTACCCCTTTCGGGCGGAGCCTCCCCGTATAGGCCATTATAGGGAGTACCCCCCCCCCCCCGGGGGACGAGTCCGGGTTTAAAGGGACACTGTCACAGGGATTTTAATGCTTTTCGGTAAAAAGTACTAAAATTGGCGAATAGGTCTTCTCGTACACAAAATGTACCTTGTACGTCAAGATGGAGATATAAAGTAAATTGTTGTTGAAGGAAGAAGCGAGCCATAATAATTTTTAGGTGTTTTTTCCAGTCCACAAGGACAAAGCTTGAAAAAATCAGCCTCACTTTTTCAAGTTGAGATCTAAAGTTTCTGATGGCATCACAATAATATCACTTGTTTATCGCTTCAGTACACTTGCATGGTGATTTTTAACAAAATTGGACCGCTATTCGTAGTTTCCATATTTCCATATGTCTTTAGGCTCTTGAGTTTTTGAAGTGAAACTGGTGACAGTGTCCCTTTAAGTAGTAAAAACAGAATTGTTTGTGTGTGGCCGGGACCACAACTGAGTGTCTATTTTGGAGATGTGTTTGTTAGCGGAGATGTGACTGCTTGGTTTAAGTTTGTGCTTTAAAAAAGTTAAAAGGCAAATAAAAGAGTGCTGTTGGTATTTAAATGTTGTTTTTTTTCCTTGTGTTCGATTTTGCACTTAGCACTTCAAGGTTTCAGATCGAGCCGTCTGGGTTCAGCCCTGGCCAAGGTTATTGTGTTGTGGCCTTCGACAAGACACTTTACTTTCACAGTACCTCTCTCCACCCAGGTGTATACATGGCTACCGGCGAATTAAAAGGGTGACCCTAGGACGGGGTGGGGATTGGGGAAGGATACTCACATTCGTTTAATTTCTCGGACACTGGGATAAACCTCCTGGGTATGCGACACTTTGGCCCAATGTAGACTTTACCGTTATGCTTTGCTGTGTTTGCCACACATTTCTTTCCAACAGCAACATGACGTTTTGTCACTAAAACTTCCGAGAATCTAATTAAATATATTTCTGTCTTTTCCGTTTAACAATGATAGTATGGAGGTCCCAGCTTCTACTTTCAGCAAAGTATCGATAGACAAATCAACAGCGCTGAAAGTACAGCTCATTGATACAAGGTAAATAGTCACACACTAGGGTTTTATCCACAGGCTTAAAAGAAGTTACAGCATAACAGACAGTGCCACATGAAAGTACTGCTCAATAGCTTTTTATTTGAATGGTCACACGTTAGGGCTTTATCCACAGATCAGACTTTAAAGTTAGAATCACCTTTTACAGCATAAGAAACAGTATCACATGAAGGTACTGCTCATTCATTCATCGCATACGAGAGTTTAATCCACAGATTTAAAAAGTTACAACAACATTTACTGACGGGAACTTTGACGTAATAAAGACATAAAAAAGATGAAAGAAATGTCATTACTTGCCTTGTAGGGGACTAGCAGCGAATGTCGTGATCTTGGTACAAGAACGTATCTGCAAGTGTGCAAAGCTAAGTGCTAGTGTTTCAAAAATAACATTCCACGAAAACTGCCATGTTCTATTGTTAAGTTTACCAGATGAATGACTTGCAGTCAATTAAACATTGCTCTCTAAGAGGAGATCAATTGTAGTTCTAATTGTATAGGAATGCATCATGAGACAAAAGTAATTTCCTCGGGCAATATATAGAGCCCCTGTAAAAATGCCCCTTTTTGCTTCATTTCTTATGTGAAACTTTAGTAAAATGCGCTGTTTCTAGTTTTATTTAAGATCGTCACTTTAAGTGCTTCAAACATTACCTCTCATGCTTAAAGTGTATCGGACCTGTTGGTGACAGAATATTTTGGAGGCGTTTATCAGCTTAGACTGCACGTCATAAGGACGATTTCTTGATTAAATTCTTTCAAATGATTTAAGAAAAAAAGATTGTAATTTTAACGTATTTTATCCAAACCTTAAAATTAAACTCAGAAAATTCAATACAAAGTTTCGTAGTTTAAAACGGAAGTGTTGTAATCCAAATGGCTGGTTCGCGCCCTTCTCGCCTGGCCGTGAGGACACTGGAGGCGAGTCACTTAGTCCGAGTCAAGAAACCGAAATCTATGACATTTTTAGGTGTACAACAATTTTCTAGCTTGATATTTTAGTGACTATTTTAGACGTATTGCCTTTTAGCAGATGACAAGTTTGCAGCGCAGGAGTATTCGAAAAGGAGTATTCTTCAGCTTCCGGATATTATAACTCTCATCTGCAACGGTAAGCTAAGGATCAGTTCGATTATAACATTCCCAAAGTTTTGACCTTAAAAATTAATGTTCTTCTAAGAGAACCTATATGTATTTTTACTTATTTAATAGCAGCCTTTCAATGTTTCCAAACTATGTCCGAGCGGCGGTGTCTAAAACTTTTAACGAGGGCTTAAATTGCGTCAGAAAATCCTTACAGTATTCATAATATATTATGCAAAATTTTATAATGAACCGAGTCAAGGAACTCATTAGGGAAACGAATATGCCCGATGGTTGTTTGTTTCTTAATTTATAATTTTCCTGAATTTGAAAGGCTGTTTTTTATTTCGCTGTTCATCGTACGATCGATTGATCGATCGATCAATCGCGTGAGAATTCGAGAGAATTCGAAAACAGATCGAATCTAAATTGAATATTTGAATTGTACATTCATAGGTCTTTGTAATCAAGAAAATGAAAACCGATGACCGCGCTTACGAGATTTGTTTCGCAAGCAGGAAGTTTAACTGCGACTAAAATCAAGACACTCCACCGATCGCTTACGATCGTCATTAACGATTTAGGAACCAGCCTTGATTGGAACTGAAACGTTTATAGCCTGAATCATAAGATAGAAGAGGTTTTATCGCCTCTATTGACATACGTGTACGGTGTATGGAAAGCCGTTACTGCCAAAAGCCTTTTGACTTGTAAATCCTGGTCGAACCGGCTTTCAGTATTGGCGCCGTTTGAAATCGAAGGTGGTCAGCTACGAAGATGTTTTGGTGAATCCTAGAAAGCAATGGTTGAGTTTTTTCAGGGAGTCTTTAGTTCTCGCTAGCGAGTTTTTATTTTCTCGCTAGCGAGTTTTCATTTTCTCGCTAGGAAATTTTCATTTTCTCGCTAGCGAGTTTACAATTTCTCGCTAGCGAGTTTTTCAGTTTTATACCCAAGCCTTTACCCAGAAGATAACGAGAGGTTCTGGGGATTAGATTGTTTCCAATATGGCTGGCGTTGAAAGCTCCACCATCGAAGAAGAACTTTTTTTAGGTTTATAACGACAAAATGGCTAAAGGACTTTTGAAGAGAATGAGACTTAACAATTTTGAAAAAAGACGTACAAAAAACCCTTTACAATATTGATAATACAGAAAAAAAATTACAACATTTCCCCACATATAAATAAGTACAAAGTTTGTTTACAATAGATTGTTTAAATTAGAATTTTAGGGGAAAAAGGAAGAATTAGAAAAAAAAGAAATGAAGAGAGGAAAAAAAGGCGGGTAGCACATTCTAAATGGAAACACTTTGAGGGGTTAAAGCGCATAATGTTGTCCATTTTGATCAAAATTTCGACAACGTGTTGTCTTTAAAAGCGATTCTGCTTTCACAAAGGATCTTGTCTTTGAGAACGAGATGAAAAATGTTTGGGGGTTGTTATCCAACCAAGCTTGGAAAATGTGATATTTTGCGATGATTAGAACAAGTGTCGAGAACATAGCGATTTTATGGTATGCCGAAGTTCGGATATTTTGTCAACTAGAAAACAAAAATAATTTTGGCATCGCCTTGAGATTTCTAACATACATCTGATACTCTCAAGAAGGTTCAATACAATACAATACAATACAATACAATGTTTAATGTGGTCATATGTGGTCACAATGTTTAATGTGGGGATATTCTGAGAAGGTTTCGCTGTTGTCGGTAAACGAGTATATTGTGATGAGAAGGCTCGGCTACCAAATCAAGCCTGGTTTCCAAGCTCCCCAAGAAAGTGATCCCAAAAAATTTTTGCTCGCGCGCCTGGGTTCAACCCCTTTAAACTGCGCGCGGAAGAGAGAGTTCAGGGACTGGACTAGCTCTGGACAATTCAAGAACCTACCATTCTTCAGAAGGTCGCGTATTTTAATCACAGCCTGTTTGATACCATGACAGAATGAAACAAAAACAGTAAGCGATATCTTGATCACAACTGTTGTGAGTCGGCGTTTATTTCTGATTGAAAAGCAGGTTTAAAAGTTTACAAAACTCGCCAGAAAACCGCAAAATTACTCAAAACAATCTTTGCTTCAAAAGGAAATTACAAAAATTCTATCGACAGCAGAGAAATAATCTATGCCTGAACTGAGTGAGTTTCAGGCGCTCGACGAAGACAAACTTACGTTCACTTTGCCGCGTGGATACTTCTTTGAGTTAATGTAATCCCGGCTCTTCATCTAGCTGACAAGACTGAGAATTTGCTTCTCCGTTAAGACCTTCAGCCATTTTGTCGTTATAAACCTAAAAAAAGTTCTTCTTCGATGGTGCAGCTTTCAACGCCAGCCATATTGGGAACGAGATTGACTTTTAGAGGGTTTCACATAACTTTTGACAATTTGATTACGTGGTTGCAAATCAAGTTTCGAACTTCGCAGCAGAGTTCGAAATCCCAACGCGAACTTCGCAACGTAGTTCGGAAACTTAAGCTTGCTGAAGCGGAGGTATAATTATGAATCCTGACCCAGCAAGGTAAGGCTTTACCAAACAACGTGAGGAAAAAAATTTAGATGACTGGCTACAAGGTAAAGGACCAACAGAAATCGGAAGAGATCTGAAACTCGACAAACAGTCCGTTTCTAGTATTGTTGACAACTTCGTTCGCAGAGGACATGATACGTCGAGGCGAGAAAGAAAGGAAACAAAATACGCTCCGCTCCAACTGATGATGTTACCTACTACGTAGAGTACTGCAAGCAAATACAACCCAGTGTTTATGGCAGCGTGATCCAAAGGAAACTCGCAGAGTGGTTAAATATGCCGACTGAACCGCTGTGACCAAGTGCAAACTTGTACATGTCAAACTTACTCTGCGTGTTTCTGTAGTCGATCGACGGAGTTTCGTTTTCCTGTACATGTACTTCCTTCCTTCGCTCTTTGGCTCTCATCGGTAACGGCTATAGTAAATCGACATGATATATGAGAAGAGCTTTCGCTCCCAGCGCGAGATCTTTAGTCGATTTGGTCTGATGTCAGCAACTTTAGTTAAAGCCTTGAAGTGAACCCCTGGGGGGGAGGGCACTCCCATACATGAGCTATATAGGTATGTGCCGCTGTGAAGGGTATGGTTTTCAAGCAGTTTAGTCTGGAATAGTTAGGTATAGAAATCAGAGAGTTTTGGTCTAGAAAATGGTAGCATTTGCCGGGAAACTGATTGGTGGTATGACGAATTAAGTCCAGTTAATAGGAATGCAGTCAACTCTCTCTTAACGGACACCTATAAGACGGACACCTGGTGATGGTCTCTGCCGTTTTTCAGTCATTTTACTGTAACCAAACTCCTTATAAGACGGACACCTCTCTAAGACGGACAACGGACACTTTGAAATCATTAACGGACACTTGAGAAGTGTTTTTTATACCATTTTTTATTAGTGAAAATACTTCCAAACTTCGCAAAGTTAGTCAGTGCCCTAAGGATACGTGTATACCAAGCTTACTAACCACAAACAATGACGCTTTAACGGATTACTTCTTTGCTTACGTATATGGACACTAGAGATATCGTTCTCTACCTACAGCATTACAGTCTGTAGAAGCTCTCAATTTTTGCTTTAAAAAGCAAATACGGTCCTTTTATTATTTTAGTCTTGTTGCAGTTAGCAAAGGTTTGTTGTACTATGCAAAGGTTTAGCTTTATTATCTCAAAAATACTGGTGTCATGTTACCTCGAGTCTCTACAGAGCAGACACTGGCACCTCTCTAAGACGGACAGCTGCGGCCGGTCCCGAAGGTGTCCGTCTTAGAGAGAGTTGACTGTAACACAGAAGAGAAAGAGGCTTTTTTAGACGTAAATAAAATCATCGCGGCATCGTTTTCCATTAAAACACTGATAGTGATACAGTTCTGAAAAATGTAAGTCTGGGATTTTTGGTGTCTAGTCTAGTATAGGGTTGCAAAAATTAGCTGAACATGGTCTAGTATAGGTTAAGCGCTTAAAATTCCCAGCGGCACACCCCACCCAAAAATATACAGGGTGCCCCCCCCCCCCTCCGGGAGGTGGACTGGTTTGCTACTAGATTTTGAAAAATGAAATCATAAGTTTTGTGGTCTAAATTGTCCCTAAACAGCGACATCCAATTTTCAAAATCTGTCATAGCTTATTATCCGATATTCTGACAAGCTAAATCTAAAGGAGTGAAGGTAAAAGTTAAACTTGTGGATAAAAGTGATGTAGGGAGAGGGTGCTTACGATATTTAAGGAATAAAACTTGTTCTGTTTAGAATTTTTTGTAATCTTTGGGATCTTTGTTTTGAATCTGGTTTTATTAACAAGTCTAGAATCACAAAAATGTGAATTTTAATCTCACGAGTACTGGTGATTTAACGAAACAGCAGTTGCAAGTTTATACCTATTCATTGTTTCTACACTCTTGTCTCTTGATTTTGCAGTTTTTATTTGAAAGGGTTGACCAGGGATTGCTCATAAGGGTTTTAAATTGAGTTTTGTTTGTATATGTTGAATTATTTTTATTGAGTTTATGCATTTTTTACTGATATCAGGTCGACAGTTTAATTGCCTGTGAAATTCTGTGCATACATTACAAAGTTTATATAAAGATGTTGGTAGTATAACAGAGATATTTCTTTTTCCTTTTAGATGCCGATTGAAAAAGTCCTTCGAGCCTTTGCAGAGGAAAATTTGGATGAAGATCAGTATTACCCAGTCTGTCACGGCCAAGCGGCAATGATAAAACCTCTTGGCCTTCTTGTAAAGAAACCGATACCAATTTACAAGCGACCATTTGCTAAAAAGCAATTGATTAACATTGCAGTATTGGAGAATTTTGTAGTGAAGGAAAAAAGACAAGAATTTACTGAGACCGTGAACTCGATCATTTCAAAAGATAGGGGGAATCTAAAAAAAGATGGAGAAGAAGAAGAAGATGTGGAGGAAGGTATCGGGTCGTCAAGGTAACATTGTTTTTTTTGCTGCTGTTGTTGTTGTTGCTGTTGTTGTTTTGGTAACAGTTGATTTTACTTATGTAGCTGTTCCAATTTCATCCAAATCATAGGCGCACAGGCACCTTCGGACCTGGGGGGGAGGGGGGGGGCGGAGCCTTAATTGCCAAAAAAAAGTGACATGCGTTGAGAGCTGAATATAGAAGCACAAAAAATGGACAACAAAAAGTGCATTGAAATAGTTGTGTGCAAATCTTGCTTGCTTACTTAAAGAAAATGTTAATTCTTTGATTGATTTCTTGGCATAACTCGAAGATGACAATGCGCTGTATTCTTTTCCTTCGGAAATATTTATTTAGTCATTCCAGTTAAGCAAAAGGTATTTTTGGGTAGCCAAATTACATTGTCCCCCCCCCCCCCCCTTTGAAAGTTATACATGAGCATGTGGAACACTCAGCATGAGCTATAGGATAAGTGGAGTTCGTCTAAATATAAAGCCAATAACTAACCACTAATGTCTTCGTCTTCTTTCGTTGTTCGAATTAGTTCGCAACACATGGGTAACCAACCTTTTATTGAACCGAGAAGTCCTGAATACTAATCTAATTTGCATTTGCAGTGCCCGTGTCCACTCCGAAAGGAGAGGAGTAGAGGGAAGAGAAGGGGAGGGGAGGGGAAAGGAGAGGAGGGGAGTAGAGAGAAGAGAAGGGGACGGGAGGGAAAGGAGAGGGGAGGAGGGGAGAGGAGAGGAGAGGAGTAGAGGGAAGAGAAGGGGATAGGAAGGGAGGAAAGGGGAAAAGAGGGGGAGGGGAGAAGAGAAGAGAAGGGAACAGAAGAGAAAAGAAAAAAGAGAAAAGAAATAAAAATAATGGTCCCGGGCTATTAACAAAAAACACGATATTTCTAGCTGAATGCTAGGCTGGTACTCGATGCAATTCACTTATCAAAAACCACAGGCACCCCATGCTCTATGGGAGATATATAGACCGTTTGACCTTTGTTCAGTGTTGTGTGAGTGTTGTAATATGAGCGTAACAGCGGCCGTTGCGTAATAGCGAAATTATAAGGATTTGTTTGGGAAATAACGATTCCTGCTTTAATTTAAAAATGCGAACTAGTTTTTAATAAAAAAACAACCCTACCTAAAGTCCTCTGTCCGTTGTTATTTCTCCTATGTGGTTTTTGGATAGCCTCCTACGCATACGTTCTTAGGGCTGGGGGAGAAACGCGTGACGAGTCCTAAGAACGTCTGCGTAGGAGGCTAGTTTTTGGAGCGATTTAGCGCGATTCCAGTGAGTCATTCAACAACTCACTGGAATCGCGCTAAATCGCTCTTAAAAACACTCAGAAGACAAGTAAACAGACAGAGGTCTTCACGTAGGTTTTTTATTAAAAAATCGTTATTTCCCATACACATCCTTATAATTTCGCTGTTACGCAACGGCGCCGTTACGCTCAGATTACAACACTCACACAACACTGAACAAAGGTCACACGGCCTATATATCTCCCATAGAGCTTGGGGTACCTGTGCAAAAACTTGTGTTTTTTGCTTTGCCGCATTCCGTTGTTATTGTTTCCTCCAACATAGCAATGTATCTGTTAAATTGGACGCTGCAAAAACTGTCAAAGTAAACGTCAAAGTTGAGGATGACCTCGGAGAGCTGGAACTCGGAAAACTAGATCAGGAATACTTTAAAGACCCGGATCTTCGGGAACTGCTCGCCAAGACAGCTTTGGATGCAGACAGGATGAAAGGCCTTAAAGATCAGAAACTGTATCTTATATATTCAGTGTTTTATAGCGAGCGACTTTTACTGAAAGGCAAGCGGAAACACGAGGTATTCATTGGGTGCATATTTTTCTGTGTGTGAATACCTGAATTAATGTATTTGTTCATCCGTTCAGAAATTTTCTAGCGAGGTATGAATCGGACGTTATCCGATAAAGCAAGGAACTATGCAATAGTTGTTAGGAGAGGGGCCCTGATTTAACCCAGGTGCGAGAAGAGAGAGTCAAGGATAACTTGCATGTCGCGTAGTTGACAAATTCAACTTGGCGACGAAGCGCGCAACTTACACAAGAAAAATTGTCGTTAACTGCATCCAAAGTCAATGAACATGTGCTAAATCATGGAACAGACAAACAGCCGACACACTCTAAATTTAAAAAGTTAAGTCTGACCACATATCACTAACCGCTTGAAAACTAAATTGTCCATAGATAGCACTATAATAACTATAAAAATAATAATGATGATAATAATAATAATAATAATAACAATAATAATTACAACAATAATAATAATAATAACGATTTTTTTAAAAAAAATATCACGCAATCATTAAAAATACAAGCACCGATAAAAAGGATTAAGAATTTAAAAAAAGCTATATAAAAAGGTACAATGTCTTTGTATAAGCGAGAATTGAAATCTTAAAATCATTTCTAATATGTAATTAATTTTTTCTGTATTTCAAAATCAAATTTTTCAAATGGTGATTATTAAAAGAAAAGAAAAGCTAATAAAAAAAATTATACGTATTATTCTCACTTCCAATATAATTTGAGAGTCTTTAATTTAGGGAAACTATTGGATTCGTGCTCGACCTTTCTCTATTTCTATATCAATGTCATTAATGTTTAGATTGTTCCTTCTCCTGATAGTGCGTGAACCTCTAAGGCATAGAAGCGCTGATCTCAAGATTGCAAACGAGACTTTGGTTCTGACCCAAGCGATAGTCGTATCGCGTAGAGTAGTCTTCCCCTTTCTTTATTGCCAAGAGTTCTGCTAGTCTGCTGTGGTATCGTCTGCATTCTTCTGCCATTCCTCCTGTAGTTGAGAATACTAGCGGAGTGAATGTCCCTTGCTCGATTTCCACAACTCTCTTTGCATATGAGCGCTTTTTCCCATTTTCATGCTGGCGATAAATTTGGTCTGGGCTGAGATCTTTTTATGATTCTGCGTTGGGGTGACAAACCCTCACGTCGAAAAAGGCAGAACTTTGTCGATCCCAAAACCCGCGTGCATGAATATCCAGGCGAGCGTCAGGCGCGTTATTAACACCTTTGGGCAGCATCTCTCCAGTGATTTCTTGTAAGACTGGTTCCACTTCAACGTCATAGCAGACCATGTTAAGCATTTCAGCTTCGAGATCGTGGACTTCATTATGTCGTTGTATAATGAAACCACCGCGTCTGCAGATCATAGCATGGTCGGTGTTTAAGACATCGCCGCCGACGCAAACCGATGGAGTGCCATTTATATCCCAGTCGTACCTCAGGTGGATAGCATCCTTAAATTCCCTCTTATTCAAAGTAAAATATCATATCCTTCAAAGGGAGGACCGTCAGTCAACTTGAGGCCCCTTTCTCTGTTGCAAGCTCAACAGCTCTTTTAGATCTATACGGAAGATCACTCTTAACATTCTCGGCATTGCGACTCAAGCATTGTTCCTTTTCCTTACGAGCTTCTTGTTGCAATGACCTTACTGTGTTGCCATCAGGTGACTCATGTGCTTGTGATACGATTTGTTCTACTAGTGGAGCAGTCACCTTGGTTAAGGCTGTGTACTCTGGCGATGCAAGTTCCATAGAATTGACTAGACCCAGTCCTCCCATGCGCACTGGCAGGGCCAACAGGTTCCGTTCAGTATCCGTACACGTACGACCTGTAAGTGCCGGTATAAGGGAGTCGGCTATTGCACGCTCTAGTGGCTCCAGGAGACACTCGACATCGGGTAGCGTTCTAAGAAAATACGTCCACCGATGCCGCAGACCAAAAGTAAAGGCTGCATAGCTTGCTTGTGGTTGTGATGAGGCGAACTCAGCAAAATTGGTGACCTGGTTTACCCAGTCCTCTACTTTCTCACCGACATATTCCTCGAGGTATGATCTTGATCCGAGAGCTGCTCCTAGGTGCTTCTGTCCCTCAGTAGTGATGTTGATCATTGTCTCGCCAAATACTTCTTTGACAGCCTCTTCTCTCTCGGGCTTAGTTATCAACCAGCACTTATTTGCATAGCGCTGGCCCACTCTCCAGCAATTCATCCCACCATAATAATAATAATAATAATAATAATAATAATAATAATAATAATAATAATAATAATAATAATAATAATAATAATAATAATAATAATAATCAACAACTTTATTTCACATAATATTTTTAAAAAGGTAACATGTGGATAAAAAGGTTCTAAAAATTAACTATAGCGCAAAACTATTTACAACAAAAGGTTCTATAACACAGTCGTTAAAATGAAAAGCAAAATATGTTAAATAGAAAATGAAGAAAAGCTGAGAAGCGTGTTGAAGCCACAAATGTAATAATTGACCACAAATGTAATAACGCCCTCAAATGTAATAAGGGTTTGACCACAAATGTAATAACGCCCTCAAGTGTCGTAAAGGCTTGATCACAAATGTAACAATGCCTTCAAATGTAATTGGTTACAGGTATCAATTAGAACAATTGAAACAGCTCATTTCAATTTCAGACCTACACTTGTGTAAGCCAATCATATTGCATTATTTATTTTACATTATTAATTTTCTGACTTGCAGGATTTTCTTTTTTTTCGGAAAACAGCGCTGTTTACTGTTTTTACTAGATGTTTTATGCAAATGAAATAATCTAAATGCTGAATTTCTGAAGAGGCGTTGTGTTCTATAAATCTGGTAACTTAAATTAACGAAGTACATGGTGGTGGATGCATTTCCTCTTTAGGTTTTTTCGGACGGAATTTTGAAAAGAAGATTTACTCTTTTGCGCCAAAATATCAGTAGCTGTCCATTCATCCCTTGTGGAAATTTTGAAAGGCCAACGGCACGTGTCCATGACTTTTGCTGTTCCCATGGCAATGCCATAATTACCAGAAGGTCTGGAAAAAATCTTCATTTTTGCATTTTTCTTTTTTTATTCAGTTGTTTTAACAACATTATTGTCTAATTTGCTTAATTTCAAATTCCATAAGCATTCTGAATTGATTTCAGACTTTCTATGAAAATGGCGAAATCCAAGATGGTGTGGCTTATGACGTCATCTGGCATCACGGCCCAAAATAACAAACAAAAAAACATGTCATCTTGTAGGGTAAGCCAAGGACCTTCTACTCAGCACAAAATGATTTCACTTGGCTTTGATAGAACAAAAACCTTGAGGAGGGGTTCCATTCACACCTCCCCCTTGTACCACGGAGGGAAAAGGAATTTGCTCTTACGTCTGAGGGTAAACGTTATATGCTATATAAGTCAGTTAAACTTTAAGGATAACTTATCATCGTCAGTGTTTTCTTTGTCAATTAAGGAACTAGACGAATGTGTTTTGCTTGGCTTACATTGTATTATTTGTGTATAGGTGACTGTATGTTACATACTATGGTCAATTAGAGCTGAAGTCTGATTATTAATTTTCTTGTTTTGGAATTTACAATTCAATTGGGCATATGGAGACTAATACCTGCAGAAAAGACTGAGATTGAGCAAAGGCTAACAATGTATCCAGGCTGAAAATAATAATTGCGTTTGATCGAGGTACACAAGGAACTCTATTTTTATATGAAAGTGAGTTTTTTTGGGGACCACACGTCAAATTCATTAGAAAAACAACATATGGGACTCTAGTGGCCTTTTTTATATTCTAACTTGTGAGGATATCGATTTCGTCATTACCCCCTTTTCACAGTTCGAAGTACAAGGTTGCCAAACGCCGGTTGCTAAAATGGCCAGCAATAGATTAGGTAGATTACTTAAGCTGGTAGAAAACGTCATATCGAAGTTATTAAAGTCTTTCCTTGCAAAGTGAATTCATACAAAAAGATAATCAATTCTAGCCACCTAGCTGTAACAGTTCTCATAAAACAAAAAGGAAATTACGTATACATGGCCGATTGAAGATATGAATCATATTTACTGTGTTAAAAACAAGATAATTTTTTACTCATGCTCATTCCCATGCTATCATTTGTAATATATTGGCTGCGGTCACATCTAGACTGCTAACTATAGTTAGGACGGCGTTAACTATAGTTAGCTATTTCGGCAATGTGACCGCGCTTCTGTTCGCCCTAACTATAGTTAGAAAATTTACGCCTCGCTGATCCAAAACAATACACACTAACTATAGTTATACCCAAGCAAGGTTCATGGGTTAGTCTTAAGTTTACAAACGAAAAGCCAATCAGAATGCGACAATTCTTTTCGCACGTGCGAGATGAACATAAATATGCAAAACAAAGCGTCAAGGGAAGGAAAACAAGAAAAACAACATGCCAAGAAATTGCATATCATCAATGTTAGCAAAAATAACGCTTGAATTCTTCGGTTTCTAGCATCCTTACTTCATTTTATTTTCTTCAACGCCGAAATGCCGTGCAAAAATAGAAAAAATAGAGGAACAACTGGACACAAATAAACAACAAGGGGCTCTCATAAACTAATTTAAATACCAAATTATTCACAACCTAATCAGAACTGCATTATTAACTGCATTGGTGTGATCGCAAAGACGACAGAAAGCACTAACTATAGTTAGGTATGACGTCACGTAACTTGAGACTAACTATAGTTAAACTTTAGTTACGTCGTAGATGTGACCGCAGCCATTGTTTTTAGCACTAAAGTTTTAAATTCATATCATCGCACCACTGTGTGATAAGTTGTTATTACATTTGTGGTCAAAGCCTTATTACACTTGAGGGTGTTATTACATTTGTGGTCAATCCCTTATTAAATTTTAGGGCGTTATTACATTTGTGGTCAAATATTACATTTGTGGCTTCTACAAGCGTTTAAAATTGGAATGAGCGATTTAAAATGCAAAGGAAACATAATGGTTACATTGTGCGTTTGATGTAATCTGGCGTACGCGAGTAGCAATCAAAAACAACAGGAAAACTATTTAAACTATTTACAATACACACTTTCTGCAATTTCAACGTCAATGTCAGTGTTTTTAATGTCTCGTTGAGGTCTTCTTCGTGCCCTAGAGCCTTTTAGACAAATGAGTGCAGATCTTAATAATGCAAATATTAAAACAGGCAAAGAAATAGCGGAGAACAAGGGAACGGAGATAAAACGAGCAGACGAGTGTACCTACTGCAGTGAAGGTGAGTACAAAACTGCAGTGTTTCCGTCATTTAATATCTCTACGTTAAGCTTACTTTATACGCAAAGTAAGCTTATACACATTTTACTTGCTTTCGCCACTAAGCATTTGCTTGTGACATGAACAATGTTGAAAAATACTACTCGTTAAAATTCAGTTTTACCAGGCTTTACTGATCAAACAGGAGGATTTGATTATGTAAACAAATAATTATTGGGCCTTCGACAAAGAATATCACTTCAACACATCTCGAAGAAAATTAAGCTCACGATTTTTAAATGCTTGTGATATGATTCTTTTGTTTTAGAGTGCTGGAAGAGCAGCTGAGATGAGAATGAAAGTGATGTCAGTTTGCACGAAGCACCTGGAATTTCGTTAACTCCGAGTGAAATAGATCGATTCAGTGCATGCAGTTTATTGATATTCATGATGGAGGTAAAATTTCTGTTCATTTAATCAGAGTAAATAAACATCAGTTTCATTGCTTAGCTCTTTCATTCCCAAATATATTAAAGAATCTACTTGTCATGTAGTTCTGTTCACTATTGAGTGTTCATGTGGATGACATATCTGAGTCCCGAATGATTGACTTATAAGTTCAACAATTTTGAGGTTTGAGAAACCCCCAACCCTTTGGTTCTGTTTTGCTGGTTTCATTGAGCTCGAGAATGTCAACAGTAAATGTTATATTTGTACATGTACCTGTCATAAAAATTCCTAATCTTGTTGTGGAACTTGGAAAATGCACACAAGGAAGATTAATGACTTTACTGAAAACTGGAATTTTATGAGTAAATTCATGCCATTTTAGACACTGTATACAGCTGTGTATGCAAACTTTAATACATTGACTATTATTATTACAGTGTTGAATGTGTATCTTTGAAAATCCTAGTATTACTGTTAAGAGAAAAGCTTTTAGGATGTGGCAATGTTTTTCCTATGCGTGTACATGTATATATAGGGCTAGGGGGGAGGGGGGTGGTATGTTTAAAAGCCATTATCCTTTAATTAAGAGGGGGTGTAAGGGTTTGCAGTGATGTTTTGAGTTTATTAAAATATTTAGTTGACTTCGCAGTTATCAGTGTGATACATCTCTGTTAAATATCTAATGGATCCTTTCGCATCCAGTGGTTTTGCTTCAGTTAAACAAGCTTGAAAATTGTTGTTAAACAATTTTAAGAGGGGTTTGCTCTACGGACCGACTAAGGTATGCAAGATAGCAAAGACCGATTTTCCCAAACTTTGCCAGAATAAAGGCCTCAGTAAACTAGTTCTAAAAATATAAGTTTCGGATCCTTAAGAATTTTTTTTATTTTTTAGTAGAATTTTTAATATTTTGCCCGTGGCGGCACGCTAAATCAACGCCGAAATAGCGACTTTTGTGGAAGCTGTTATTCATATATTAAAAGCTTCCTAGAAAAAAATTACCAAGGAACTTAAAACCTTTCATTTCCTCTGTCTATAAGTGGTGTTCAAATTATGTGGAACAAAAACTGGAATTTTTAACGGAATTTTTAAGTTTATACATTTTGACAGTCGTAGCAACAGCCGAATTTTGCCTAAATTCACGGGTCAAAAATTCACTCTGGTACACGACTTTACCCTTTAAGACTATACGCCGTAGAAAGAGAAATTTCCCATCTACAGTTTCCACGAAAAAAAAAATTGGGATAAACGAAACGACGAATTTTGAAAGCGTTTTGAAAATAGGTCACTCGAGTCATATGAGTGACCTTTCGACCTTCCGTGTCAATAACAACAACTAACGGAAGGTCTTCAAATGTTACGTTTCTTCGTTAAAATACGTGTAATTTCCACTTTGTTGCATGCTTTTAAATAAAAGGAAACCTGGTTTTTTGCGGTGGAATTGCTTATTTGCTATGTTGGCGAATTTGTTCGAAACTTTCGCGAGAGTTTTGAAATGCGAGCTTATCTTCTGCTTTGAGCGGTTCCGGTACGTTGATTACCAAATTATACTTTCGAATCTGCTTTCAACGAGAATGTGGCATCTACAACGAAGTAAATACCAAATCACTGAGCAATATAGAAATATTTCTTACCTTTATGATTTTTCCTAGTCCAGAAACCACATTATTCGTACCAAAATACGGAGCGAAATGCCTCTTCACGTCTTCTTGTCGCACGCGACCATGTTTCAATGTAACGTCCATGTTAACGATTAACTTGGCAAAACCGCATAATTCAACAGGAAGTACAGTTCACTAAGGCTTTCTTGGTAGTGCAGCAGCGCATTTTCCCGATCTTACTTTGACATCTCAAATACTCGACGCTGTCAGCTGTGTTCTGAGATGTGATGTGAATGTGCAAAGCTAGACTGGATAACTCCAATTCACCCCGGAAGTGGCGCGGCCACGAAGCAAATTTTCAACTACCGATTATACTTGCTGTCACTCCAGTGCAGTTCATTTTGACAGAAACGACTGTGCCGGCTTTTGCTTATGGCCGCGTGTGAATATGGACAGATTGCAGGGGGAGAATGTGGTCCTAGTGTGGACAATCCGGCAAATACGAATAGTGTCGTCATTGCTAAATGTACCAAAGACATACAAGGACATCTACGTGCATACGACGTTCGAGACGCTTCTATAGACTCGGAGCCAAAGCTATTACTAGCACGAGCAGGTATGTTGTAGTTTTTCGGATATGTTAGTAACTAATAATTACCCGCTTAGTTTTATTCTCAAGCATCCAAGACATGTATGATTCTCGTGAATCTGACTAAAATTTAGAACAATAAAGTGAATACGAAGCAGGTGAAGGCACAGTAATAATTAATAATTACCAACAATAAGCATAACACTTTTACTGATCTTTACTTTTATGTAAGATTAAGTAAGGTCTGCATACAAAAATAGTGGACCATAAATTACACCCGGAGCCTATCTTGGTTCCCGTGGCATGGGTAGCCTAGGATGGTAGTCCAACAGAGGGTTATCCCCATCATTAGAGAGGTTAAGCATGACGTTTACGGCAAACGGCAAACGGCAAACGGCAAAACTGAAACTTTTGTCGTGTCTCTTTAGTCGTGTGTACAGTGGAGTGAAATTATTTGTATTTGCAATGAATAGTAGGAGACATTATTCCATTTTTGTGTGCTTTATTTACGGATTAGAAGAAAAGAACTCAAAATCAGAAGTTATCTTTGCCGTTTGCCGTCTGCCGTTAACGTCATGCTTAACCTCTCTATTAACTCGCCGGTACCCAAGGTAGAGAGAGGAACTGTGAGAGTAAAGTGTCCTGCCCAAGAACACAACAGTGACCCCGGTAAGGGCTCGAACTTGGAGCGCTCGGTTCGGAGCTACTAACCGTTGGGTCACCGCGCCTGGCAGGTGCATAGCGACTTTTAAACGTGGAATTGAAGCGTGACGAATGCGTGACAAATGCGTGACGAAAGTGGACTATGTTTCTAGTACCCAGTTTCCTTTTGGCTTAGCTCACAAAAGAAGAGAAATAGCTTACTTAGACTGTAGTGAAAGGATACAACATATGAATGCAGTGACGTGTCATCAATGGTAAAAACAATTATCAAGAGAATATTGTCAAATGTTGTTAAGCACAGTGCCTTGATTGTTTTCTTTTAAAAAGGCATTTTCAATGTGGGCGAAGATCATCTCAAACTCACAATTTGCCCAAGACACCGCGACAAGTTTGGCATCAGATGGCGTTCAAATAAAAGAAATTGTGCCGCTCCAAGTGGATGGTCTTCGCATGGGAAGTCAGTATCAGGAGTAAGAGGAATATCTCTTTCTCATGCCAAACTACTCCACCATTTAACTCAAGTACTGCTTCCTGTAGGCTCACGTAAGTTTTCAGCCATATAACACGTTTACACGTTTGATACTTTTTGTTACTCCATATTAAACCGAAATAAGTGGTAGTCTTGGTCAAAATCCGTCCGTTACGCATTGATTAATACACAAAATAAAAAGTTGCTTTTTAACTATATTGAGACCAAATTAAGCCCCGAAGGGTTTAGAAAGATTATTTTCCAGAGCTGACCCCCCTCTTATTCCAGGGCCTGGATGATCGGGGGCCCCACTTAGCTGAAGGTCTGGATCGGCCACTGACTCAGCACGAAACGGAGAAAAACGAATAAGAACAAGAAATCAAAGATTTTCTAGTTATACATTCTAGCTAGGTAGAACATGAAATCCAGCCATTTTTTAACTCCTTAGGAATATGCACACAATGTCGAAGAAAGCTGGAGGAGTCATCTCCTATAGAAAGCACTGCCCAAGAATCTGCAATTTCACCTATCGAAGATCAATGTGGCCCAGAACTTGAAGAGGACATATCAGAGAATATCGCAAAGGTAAGTAATATGCATCAGCTACAGAGGAGGTTACTCATTGCTGATCTTAACTATGGTCGCTGCTGCTGCCGCAACTCAATGTTTTTTTTTTTTTAAATCCACCGGCCAAGTTATTTTCTACTAACTCATCTTCACTTGTACGCAGTAAAGGTTATCATTCAAGCTATTTTACTTGCTGGCATAGCCATATGGATTGCCTTTTTATTCCCAAGTGAACATAATTTTTTTCTGTTTAAAACACAGAGAGCAGATGCAGCTAGTTCAGAAGTCATGCAACAACTTGGTGACTCAATCTACCACCTCAAGATAGAAGACTATAGTCCGTGCCAGCCCGACTCTCAACTTGATGACTCAATCCGTCACCTGACGATAGAAGAAGAAAATCTGTCTCAGCCTGATTCTACACTTGGCGATTTAGTTTACCAACTGAAAACAGAGGAGACTAGCCTATATCAACCAAACTCACAGTCGGCAAGCAGCGAAACTTCTAGCGGCAGCGACACACCAACAACCAGCCTGACCACGAAACGTTTACTACTGAATGATTTCTTACGTTCATGTGATACTGATACTGTCGGGCCATACAAACGGCGTTGGGAGGAAGCTACCGTACGTACGAGAGCTAACCATGTATCCAAGGCGAAGTCTGTAATTGTGGCTGGCCTTAATGTTATCGCCCCAGGAGATGCAGGCTACTTCTGGGAGGCCGTAAGAAATTCCGGGTCAGTCGAAAAAGAACTCGGTATTGGCGAGCCTGAGGAGCGAAAATTTCTTGTTGCTCTGGCAGAGTCTTACGAAAACGCATCATCCTGGGAAACAAGACGTCAAATATTGTCAATCATGGCGGACCTCACAACTTTCAAACACATCCAGAGCTACATCCCAGGCCTTACCGAATACCGGTTCAAAATGGCAAGACAGCATTCTCTTCAGTATGGGCGTGGAGTCGAAGTACCCCGAGCAAAAAGTCCGAGAATGAGAGTGGAAAGAAAACAGCTTGACCACTTTTTAACTTACATAACGAGTCCGCATGTCATCCAGGATATCCCGTTTGGGCAGCGATACCTACGCCTCTCCTCTGGGAAGATACTAGAAACACCAAATGTCATCAGGACGATGATCCCCAGCAGACTAGTAAAGCAATACCAGACTTACTGTGTGGAAACAGATTTCACTCCATTCAGCCCGGCAACTATGCTAAGAGTCTTGTCGGCCTGTGCGGCTACTACCAGGAAATCCTTGCAGGGTCTGGATTACGTTGCAGCAGACGGTGCGAAAGGTTTTGAAGATCTGTGTTCAATGGTGGAACAGCTTAAAGAAAAAGGGGGACTGGACAGAGAGACTGCTAAAGGCTGCGAGATATCCCTGAAGGAAGGGAAGGAATATTTGAAGGCTGACTATAAGGTAACACAAATTATTATTTTTTATTTTGTTTTGTTCTGTGATGCGCTTTTCTCTCTTTATTGCTCCCACTTTGTCGTTACGAAAAATGTTTTGATGACCACGGCTGGAAAAGAATATGTCTGGTATTCATTATTGCACCTGCCTCAACATTTCGAAAATACTCCCAACCCCTACTCCGAAATTCAGACGGAAGCCAAATATTTCCCAATTATAGGATAAGCATTACTAAAGATGAGCCTACGGGCTAAGATTGATTTACTAGCATATTCTTTTTCAAATATTAAACCAAAACGTATTTGTTACGCACATTTAAATCCAAAGATAAGCCACACCTTTACCAATCCCCCCCCCCCCCCACCTTTATTTGAGCGCCAGCGCTTTTGTCACTTTATGGTTTTTGCTCAGTCTCTTTTCTACAGGTGCATTGTAAGCAACCAAATTGGAAGTGGATGTTTTATTCATACAAGTTACCTTATTGGTACTAAATTTTGCGATTTTGCGAGACAATATTTCGCGGGATTTTCTTTTTGCGATTTAGTCGCAACGTACGTTAAAACTAGTAAAAAATATATCAAAAACGTTAAAAATACGTTTCACGGGTCTTTAATTCGCGATTGTTTGAGAATCGCGAAAATTGTGAAATTATAGACCCGCGAAATTAAGTAACAATAAGGTATGTAAATTGCGACTCTTTCTGTTTTAACAGGTGCACATATCCGAGTGCTGCTCTGTTGCAGACCATTGTAGCAGCTATGCCCTTAGCGACAGCAAGAACAGTGAGCTGAGTTCCTTGTGTTCCCACGACCACAGTCTCAAGTGTTCGAAGTGTGAGAGTATCAGTGAAGTACTTTGCTGTATCGAACGATATTTAACTAAATCAACGCTTGCGCCCGAGGAGGCGGAAGACTTCTCTTACATACATAGTCAGGCCGTCCAGGCAATCCAGGCCTGGAAAGCACACCAACTCAGAACTGTTAAACAAGACACAGCACGAACAGTGTGTTTAAGTGCTTTGGACGAGAGCAATGTCATGATAACGCTAGATTGGGCAATGAAATTTCTCCCACTCAAGTACCGAGAGACCCAATCTGACTGGTATGCAAAGAGAGGCATATCATGGCATATCAGTGTCGTCGCAAGAAAGATGAATGGGTGGTTTGAAAGTCAATGTTTTGTACATATCGTGGAAAACGCATCACAAGAGACAACTGATGTAGTGCGTATCTTGGAACACACCTTGAGATCACTAAAGGAAGAAAATCCCGAAGTCGGCACTGCCTCCCTGCGTCAGGATAACGCTGGATGCTACCACAGCTCTGGCTTAATAGCATCATGCCCTCTCATGAGGGCTAATACGGGGATAGATGTTAGCAGAGTGGACTTCAGTGACCCACAGGGGGGAAAGGGGGCCTGCGATAGGAAGGCAGCGACGATTAAATCTCACGTACGCAGGTACGTGAACGAAGGGCATGATGTTCAAAACGCCCAGGAATTAAAAACGGCCATTTTGTCGCATGGAGGAGTTCCCGGGGTCCGCGTTGCCGTTGTTGACGCTACTGTAGCTGCTCGCGCACTACCTGAAGTTAAACTCGATGGAATAAGCATGCTGAACAACTTCGAGTTTTCAAGAGACACAGTCAGAGTATGGAAGGCATTTGACGTCGGTGAAGGAAAGCAAATCTGCAAATCAAAAGTTGAAGGTAAAAAAAATGAAAACAGAAAGAAATAAACAATAAACAGTGCGCAACTAACGATCAACTTCGCGTATTACACCCAGTAAATTTGTTGCAAGACATCAAATACGTCTAGTTATCACAAAACTAAGGCAGCTGAGAGAGCCGACAAGCGAAATCAAGAAACCAGTGTGCTTTATTTGTGGTAAAAGGTTATCTTAGTCCCTGGGTCTTTTTTGTATGTATCTTTTCATTCTTGATTCACTCTGTTAAAGTGTTTATGACACGAAATCTTTATTTGCTTTTTTCTTTCGTTGATATGCTTAAATATAGGATTGATAGTTAAAATTTGTCCCAAAAAATTTTCCGTCATTTTTTGCCTCCGAAATGTCGCACTCTCGGCCATCTTAAAAATTCATCAAACAAGTAGACGTCACAAAAGTGACGTGACGTACCTATTGTCATAGCGGCGCGGCCAAAAGGTTCGTCACGTCAGCTTTGTGACACTACTTGTTTGATGAATTTTCAAGATGGCTGAGAGTGCGACATTTCGGCGGCAAAAAATGACGCAAATTTTTTTATGGACAAATTTTAACTATGAATCCTTTATCGCAACATATCAACGAAAGAAAAAAGCCAAGAAAAGATTTCGTGTCATAGACACTTTAAGCTTAGGGTATAAAATTATGCGGGATTTTAGTTTATTTTAATACTTAACCATGACATTCCTTTTTTATAGTTCCTGACATTCTGAAGAGTTGCCGATTTGACTGCCAGTTCTCTCCTGGTGGCTTCGTCCGCGCTTCCCAAGAAAATTCAAAGAAGCCATGCCTTGATGAAACGTTTGAAGAACAAGAAAACGACAGTGGTGCGGTGGAAGATTCCAGCGTCCTGTTTTCCTGCCCAAATGAGGGTTGTGTAAAGGTTTATCAGAGGTATTCAAGTCTGGAGAAGCATATGTCCTTTGGCAAATGCAAGATGTTGCCAGAAAAAGAGACATTGCTTGACAAAGCAAAGAAGTCATACCACATACTCCTTCAAGAAGATGTCAGTTCCGCAAAAGCACTAGAAACAACTGAAGTTGAGGCGACGGAGGGAGCAAGCTTACCCCAGGGTTGGGCCTTGAAAACAGCCAAAAAGCCCAAACGATTTAGTGAAACTCAAAGGAAGTACTTAGAAGACAAGTTCAACCTTGGGCAGGAAACTGGTCACAAACAAAACCCTGAGCAAGTTTCTAAAGATATGCGATTTGCAAAGAAAGCAGACGGGTCGAGGTTGTTCTCCAAAGACGAATTCCTAACTGCACAGCAGATACGGTCGTTCTTTTCAAGAACGGCAGCTAAGTTGCGCAACGCTGTGGCAACTTCCGACGAAGATATTAGAGCTGTGGAAGTAGAGCAAGAGTTTTGCGATGCCCGCCAGGTTGTACTGGATGACGTGCAGTTACGACACCCCATTGTTTATGACAACTTAAACCTGTGTGACATGCACAAGAAGGGGAGAATGAAAGCATTGAGTATAGCTATGCTCAGGACTGTTTGCGAGTTCTTTGGCGTTTCCACGGACGGATTCATCGCAACCCGCAAAGCGGAATTTCTTTTCTCCTTAGAGGAGATTGTAAAGGGGTGCAGCTGTTGTAGCAAATAAGACAGCAGTCATGTTGAGGTCTGTTTTCTAAGATTGTTAAGTGTATAGTTTGTTGGCTTAGGCCGGGTGAGATTGTGAAAGGGTGTATAGATTGTTGACTAAGAGGAGATTGTAAATGGGGGTGGCTCTGAGTAGAGATTATGACACCTGTCAAATTGTCATCTGTTATCACTTGAATTGTATAGCTTGTCCACTAAGGGTAGTTTGTAAAAGATCATGTCTCTAATTAGAGAGTAAGACACCTGTCAAATTGTCATCTGCTATCATTTGAATTGTTATAGCTTGTTCGCTTGCTAAGGGTAGTTTGTAAAGGGGCGTAGCTTTAAGTAGAGAGTAGGACACCTGCCAAATTGTCATCTTCTATCACTTAAATTATAGCTTGTTCGCTAAAGGGTAGAAGGGGTGTGGCTCTAAGTAAAGAGTACGACACCTGTCAAATTGTCATCTGCTATAACTTGAATTGTGTAGCTTGTTCGCTAAAGGGTAGTTTGTAAAGGGGTGTGGCTCTAAGTAGAGAGTAAGACACCTGTCAAATTGTCTTCTGTTTTCATTCAATTGTATATCATGTTTGCCAGAGGGTAGTTTGTAAAGGGGCGTAGCTTTAAGTAGAGAGTAGGACACCTGCCAAATTGTCATCTACTATCACTTAAATTATAGCTTGTTCGCTAAAGGGTAGAAGGGGTGTGGCTCTAAGTAGAGAGTAAGGCACCTGTCAAATTGTCATCTGCTTTCACTTGAATTGTTATAGCTTGTTCGCTAAGGGTAGTTTGTAAAGGGGTGTGGCTCTAAGTAGAGAGTAAGACACCTGTCAAATTGTCTTCTGTTTTCATTCAATTGTATATCATGTTTGCCAGAGGGTAGAAGGGGTGTGGCTCTTAGTTGAGAGTAAGACACCTGCTATCACATGAATTGTATAGCTTGTTCGCCAAAGGGTAGTTTGTAAAGGGGTGTGGCTTTTAGTAGAGAGTAAGACACCTGCAAAAAGTCATCTGCTATCACTTGAATTGTATAGCTTGTTCGCCAAAGGGTAGTTTGTAAAGGACGTGGCTCTAAGTAGAGAGTAAGACACCTGTCAAATTGTCATTTTTTGTCATTGAACTGTATAGGTGTGTTGGCTAACGGGATTGTAAAGGGGTGTGGCTCTTAGTAGGGAGTAAGACACATGTCATATTGTCATCTGAATACAATTGGCTAGCTTTTTGGAGAAGTAGCTGGTTGGTTTAAGGAAATTGTAAAGGGTAGTGCCTGTAAGTAGAGGCTTAGACATTTGCCACATCTGTTTTCCACTTGAATTGTACCAAACAATAAAGATGTTTCATTGTGGATCTATACTAAATGCACGTACAATGTAGGATGGTATGTTTTATACCGCAGTTTCTTAGAGCTGAATAATGTCGCATGGACGATGGAATTTGCCTGTAAAGTTTAACATAATTTCAATAAGAACGTCAAAAAAAAAAAAAATATACTAAATACACATATACCTATACATTCGCTTACTATATAACTATATTTTCAATTACCGTTTAATGAAGTCGATCAATGAAGCAACTTTTACTGTGCTCAAAATGCTCACGAAGTTTTTGCTTTTGTGTATAATATATATTTTTTAATTGATTAGCAACCTTTACGTACAGCTGGGTGGCCTGTGGCTTTACTTTACAAATCGTTAACATTCCTAAAAGACAAGCAAAAGACCACTTCTGTTGACCGAGAGCGTCGAGAATTTAAGATGCCCAATTCAAGTAACACCGGGAAAACGCACTGCTGCACTACGAAGAAAGACTCAGTGAACGCTGCCATAAGCAAAAGCCGGCACAGTCGTTTCTGTCAAAATGAACTGCACTGGAGTGACAGCAAGTATAATCGGTAGTTGAAAATTTGCTTCGTGGCCGCGCCACTTCCGGGGTGAATTGGAGTTATCCAGTCTAGCTTTGCACATTCACATCACATCTCAGAACACAGCTGACAGCGTCGAGTATTTGAGATGTCAAAGTAAGATCGGGAAAATGCGCTGCTGCACTACCAAGAAAGCCTCAGTGAACTGTACTTCCTGTTGAATTATGCGGTTTTGCCAAGTTAATCGTTAACATGGATGTCACATTGAAACATGATCGCGTGCGACAAGAAGACAGGAAGAAGCATTTCGATCCCTATTTTGGTACGAATAATGTGGTTTCTGGACTAGGAAAAATCACGAAGGTAAGAAATATTTCTATATTGCTCAGTGATTTGGTATTTACTTCGTTGTAGATGCCACATTCTCGTTGAAAGTAGATTCGAAAGTATAATTTGGTAATCAACGTACCGGAACCGCTCAAAGCAGAAGATAAGCTCGCATTTCAAAACTCTCGCGAAAGTTTCGAACAAATTCGCCAACATAGCAAATAAGCAATTCCACCGCAAAAAACCAGGTTTCCTTTTATTTAAAAGCATGCAACAAAGTGGAAATTACACGTATTTTAACGAAGAAACGTAACATTTGAAGACCTTCCGTTAGTTGTTGTTATTGACACGGAAGGTCGAAAGGTCACTCATATGACTCGAGTGACCTATTTTCAAAACGCTTTCAAAATTCGTCGTTTCGTTTATCCCAATTTTTTTTTCGTGGAAACTGTAGATGGGAAATTTCTCTTTCTACGGCGTATAGTCTTAAAGGGTAAAGTCGTGTACCAGAGTGATTTTTTGACCCGTGAATTTAGGCAAAATTCGGCTGTTGCTACGACTGTCAAAATGTATAAACTTAAAAATTCCGTTAAAAATTCCAGTTTTTGTTCCACATAATTTTGACACCACTTATAGGTAGAGGAAATGAAAGGTTTTAAGTTCCTTGGTAATTTTTTTCTAGGACGCTTTTAATATATGAACAACAGCTTTCACAAAAGTCGTTATTTCGGCGTTGATTTAGCGTGCCGCCACGGGCAAAACATTAAAAATTCTACTAAAAAATCAAAAAATTTCTTAAGGATCCGAAACTTATATTTTTAGAACTAGTTTACTGAGGCCTTTATTCTGGCAAAGTTTGGGAAAATCGGTCTTTGCTATCTTGCATACCTTAGTCGGTCCGTAGAGCAAACCCCTCTTAATTTAATCTGTAGCATTTGACTTTTTTCATGGTTATCATGAGTTGCAGAGTTTGCAGAGCCACAGACACAAAAAAAAGAATGTGGACAAGGACATGTTTGGGTGTCGTCATGATGCTATTTTCAAGAGACTAGTAAATAACATGTAAATTAAAATCTAGAAAAGCTGTTAACGTATTTACAGTGTACTTCAGAAAACGACGTCTTGATTGACCTGTCGCTTTCACATCTTTTAAGATGTAACAAGGGCATTATGCAGTGATCTTTTCAAGAATATGCAGCCAAAACAGTAACAGCAGAAATGAGTGGTAGTTTAAAATAGATATTTTCAATGTTTTGCCTGGTAAGAAACCACACGTGACCAAGCTAAAATCTGTTTGGCCGGTTAACATGACCTGCCAGTGTACAAATATTTTGAGCCCTCGACTACACAGGACTTACATGTAGTTATCTAATTATATCATAGGATCTTTGGTTGACCTTGGTGGAGGTAGTGGAGTTACAAAGCAATGTAATAATTTGAATTTGGATTGGTAATACTGAAACTGGTGGTACTGTAATTCTAAAGTATAGAAGTTTAAAATTGTGATTGCAAGCAATATGCAGTACCAATTTCATTCTTATGTACTGTATGCTGTGTACAGTTTATAAGAACAGCTATAATTTTAAAATTAGTGAAATATTCTAAAGCCAGAAAAAATTTGCAGTTTCCATAAGGTACCATGTAGCAACCAAGTTGTGACTCATTTGCTCACTTTGCGAACTCAATGAAGAATGGGCAATGACTCCACAAAAATGTGGACAATAATACATACAATTTTTTGATGTTATGATGCTATATGATGTTATATTTTTTTTCTTGCATAGTTTTATACACAAGCAAACATGATTCTTTTTTTTCTAAGTAATCAAATAACCACACTGAGTTTGAGACTCACAAACAATATAAATTTCTAGCTGCCCAGAATATTTTTTTCTGTAAGTGAAGTGAAACCCCTTAAGAGGAAGGGGAGTAAAAAAGACATGTAAAATTAAAGTGAAAAAGGTGCTATCATATTTTTTCTTCTTTTTTTTTTTTTTTTTGGGGGGGGGGAGGGTGGGGGTTGGAGATGCGGTGACCCTTTTTAGTGGAATGACAGAATGTCACTTCTTTGCTTCCGGTTAGCTTCACACCGGTTTGCTTGTAGTTAGGTTTACCCCTGTTTGCTCGCAGTTAGCTTTATTCATCCGGTTTGCTTGCGGTTAGCTTTAACTCTAAGCTGCTTGTGGTTAGCCTTTCACTCCGGTTTGCTTGGAGTTAGCTTGGTTTGGGCAATATGCTGTAAACCCTTAGCCATAACCTCTGCCATTTCCATTCAAAATTAAAATATAGGCAAATATTGAAAATGAAAATAAATAAATGAATGAAAAAAAAAAAAAATAAAAATCGACCTTATTCTAAATGTAGACATTTATTATTTCCTTTATACTCTAAATATTAAGTGATTTTCTTTCTTTTAAAGCTGGTAAAGTAACACAAAAATGCCTAATTTACCACGTGATATGTCTATCTACCCCGACATGCAGCCCTACTCCCCCGTCCTTTTTTCTACACGAAGGTTACATAATTGCCTGTTTTGCAGCATAATTTCCCATCCAGACTTCTGGATGATTATGATTTCGGTGGAATTATGACGTTTTGATTGATTTTGTTTGTTCTCTTACTTGGTGTTGTTGTACACGGTACCCGGGGAGGGGGTGGGGGTGGTACTCCCATATAAGGGCTATACGGGTATGTGCCGCTCAACAGGGTATGCTATTTGCCTCTCTGACTTTGAAACAGGGTATACAAATCACCGCCGTGTTTTTATATCTATCTCCATATATTTCCATGGTGCATATTGTCTGGAACAGGGTACCCATTTTGCAATGTTTGTCTGGAACAGGGACGCAAATTCAGCCTTTTTCTCTGGAACAGGTCCAGTCTTAGTGACTCAGCGGCACACCCCCGTAGTAACTTTTGGGGAGAACCCCCCACCCCCTCCCCCGACCAGTAAAATAGAATAAGGAACAATATTAATATTTATAAAAGAAAATAAAACAAATAAAAAATTCTTAGCCTTAAAATTGTACAATGGCCAGAATTCAGAGTTCGTTAAAGTGCAAAATAATTAACTGGGGAGCTCCGCTTTTAGGCTTGCCTAAATCTATATATTAATAAATTAAATAGAAATGTCCTTACAGGTTTTTATTTACAATATTAAATAACAAATACTTAAATGCTGTGAACATGATCTTTCATGGCATTCTTTAATTCTTTCAACGACTTACTTTGCTTAATGTCACTATCTAATTTCTGTAATTTATTTAACATAACATAACATAACATAACATGAACTTTATTTCAACTCGAATTGTAGAGTAGCCTGAAAAAGGCTAATATCTTCGAGAAACAAAAATTGTAAAAATGAAAATTTACATTTAAAATCTATTTACATCTATTTACATGAGAAAAAAAATAAAATGTTAAAATATACCATTATGCCTGAAAGGAGATTCCTTTTAGGAGTCTTTTAAAACCAGTTAAAGTAGGTTCAGATCTTACATTATTAGGTAAGGAGTTCCAGGCCTTAGATGCAAAATAACGAAAATTCTTGTTGCTCTGTGAGTGAAAGTACGTTGGCCGGTGGCGGTCTTATATAGAGGTATATGTAGCGAGTCGCGAGTGCGCGTATTGCAGTCATGAATGCTTGAGCGCTTGGTAAATTTATTGCATAAGTATTCTGGTGCGAGGCCATTTAGGTATTTATAGGTTATAGGAATGAAAGGAATACCTTCGAGTCGCCCACGTATGACTTTAAGCTGCAGGCACTTGGAGCCGAGGGCAAATCACTCGGTTTATTACCAAGTAGCAATGACGAGAGAATTGCGCCTTGTGGGACTCCATGGGTTATTGGCAGGGAGGCCGAAAGTGTGGAACCACTTCGGACTGACTGAGAGCGCCCGAAGAGATAACTCTTGAACCAGTTAACTGTGGAAGGTGATTGTCTTACTTTAGAGAGTTTAAGAAGCAGCTGTGAATAGTCAATGCTATCAAAACCTTTCGAGGGCTGTGAGCTTTTTCTTATCCATTGCTTCTAAGACGCGATCAGTGAGGTATATGTTTTCAGAGTCTCTGTGGAGTGGGTTTTTTATTACCACTCTGGTGGGATGTCAAGCGATTATTTTTCAACAGGCAGGAGTTGAATTAGCTATGAACAATTTTCTCGCAAACCTTTGATGCAACAGCTAGTAGTGATAGTGGTCTATTATTAGCCGCTATATCATGGTATTCTAGTGTTCCTGTTTAAGTTCATGGTCGCGTCGTCGCGTAGTTCAATTCGCTATCTGTTCGCGCGAGCTGCCAACCATCGGTTTTGGGGGAAAATGGCGGTTTTCTGAACATGCACAAGCAAGTTATCCTGGACTCTCTCTTCTCGCACCTGGGTTTAGCCCCTATTTAGGGCGCGGAGAGGAGAGATCTGGGATTGGACTAGATGGGTAAATTTTCGTTGAAAATTAGATATTACCCTGGCCCCTTCTTTCCGTTGAATACTTAAGACATTGCGCCTTCCCCTCCCCCCCCCCCCCTCTCTCTATCTATCTCGGTGTATTACTTTTTACCCCTCTCCCGTTTTAGCACCACCCTTCTGGTAATTATTGCACAGTCCCTTACTCCACCTCGTGTGGGTGTCAGTCTATCAAATAAAATAATTATACCTAAGTAGGATAAACGAATGCGTTCTTGTCCTACCGATTATGAAATTATTGTATTTTCTTCCTGTTTGTGCAGATTGTAGTGGATGCAGGAGCTAGGCCGCCTCTCCCAGAGGTTGCCGAGTTCCTAACAGAATTTGCTCAGTTGAAAGGGCAGAGCCAAACGAAAATAATTTTTCCAAACGCAGCAACGAGAAACACAAGAGGCCCAGTTTTCTTTAAGTTTGTTCGTGTAGAATACGATAAAGAACACGGGAGATTGAAACTTTCTGATGGAGAGTTTGCAGGGCGTGCTGTAAAAGCGAACGAGAGAAGCGGCAAAAAAAAAAAAAGATAAAGCTGAGTATGAAGAGATTGTTGTTGGCATGGAGCTAGAGGACTTGTCAGGTAAGATTATAGACCAGCGTAATAATAAATCAATGAATTCTTTATTCGTTATGACTATGTGTCTTCCCCGGTTAACAACGTGACAGTTAAGATTCGCGTCACTCGGTGAGTTGTCAATATGTTTCGTTTAGAATCATGTTGCACTTCATCAATGTTGCAAGGTATATATTCGAATGCTGCATCGTTTGAAGCGTATGTACTCTGTTTGCTTGCCGGCAAACTTGGTTAAAAGACAGAGGATTGCATTTATTGTGTCACTGATTATATCTCAATTATCTCGGCATCCTTTAACACAACGCATTCAGAAATGATCCCGAGGGGAGGTGGCTGTACACAACACCGATTTTCAGTTTCTGGGATAGGACTATACTGCCTTTTATTTCCATTAGGGCTTTAACATATGAACAATTGGACGAATCTGCGTAAGCCATTGATACTCAAATGATCAGGATTGAAATACGTTACCGTGTTCTTTTCCTAAGAAGAAAAAATGGGAAAAATAATGGGTCTTACCATAAAGCAATTTTTGAAATTTAAACAGTTCTTTAAGGAAGACTCATTGAAGTCTGTGATTCGGCTACAAAAATTCACAAAGACCCTGGCAGGTTTCCTTGTCGAAGAAGATTTCTTACAGTTGCAGTGAAACATTTTGTATTCTGTCCTTCAAAAATCGATTTTATAGACCCTTCATACTCTGTTAGGAGTTATTCCTTTTCAGTTGGACCTTCAGAGTTGTGCGTTTGTACTGTCGTGAATTGTAATAACGTCGTGAATTGTAATACCTGTCGTAAATTGTAATAACAGTTGTCGTGAATTGTAATAGCTGTCGTAAATTGTAATAACAATTGTCGTGATTTGTAATAACGCACCTATCGCAAATTGTAATAACACATTGCCGTATTTTGTAATACTCCGAGCTGTCGTAAATTGTAATATTGTCGTGTTTTGTAATAATCCTTTAATATGAGAATTAGCAATCATACAGAAATCTGATTTTCGTTTTCTATAACTGGGGAAAAACAGTTAAAGATTTCGTGGTGTAAATTTATTCCTGCTTTGTATCGTCATAGTTATTCAACATTATTAGCTAACTACTCACCAGAACTGCGACAAATTTGCAGCAAAGCACGTTGTAAGGAAACGTGAAGTTACATTTGTTATTCCTCTAGTCGGTTTTTAACAAGTCATTGGTCTTCATTTTTGTGAGGGGAAAACCATCTAAACATATTTTCATGATATTTAGCTTGTCTTTTAAGTGTTGAGCCACTCCACCCTTTATCTCCCTTCGGTGTCGTCTGACCGACTTAAATTTTCACGTTAAAAAAAGTAAAACGAGCTATGAGGAAGATAACTGCCGTAGTCAAACACAACAGATTAACGGCATTTCTTAACACTCAATAGTAGTAATGGCGGTTCTTCTTTCTTTTCTCCGTGTTTTCGTTTGATTTTTACAACCACATCGACCTTGTCTTCCTCAATATTTATTGCCATCATATTGATTTTGTTTCCAGGCTCCATGGCAATGATGTTGTGGTATCAGACCACCCATTGTAATTCCGAACTCCTCCTATTTTCACAGTGATGTTCAATTAAATAATTTTGTTTGGATGGCTTTTTTATTTTATTTTGGCTGAAAGAATTGTCCGGTGAATAACCCTTTAATAATATCATCGGCGGAGAAAGGTTGAAGCCAGATAACTAAAAATAAATGTTAAAAAGGTAAAAACTAAGAAACAGCGAAGTTAATTTTTCACACTCCGTGCCATTGTTCCTGAGAGTGAGGGGCTGGGCAATGCAATTAAATGAGGTACCATTTCTTCCCTTTTTATTTAGAAAAAAAAACAAGCTGTGAACTTGAATTTTGTTTTGTATTTTCTTTCTTTTATCAAAATAATGCACATTTAAAAAAAAATAATAATAATAATAATTGCCGGAGCCTCTCACTAATTCCCTTCGATGTACGTCGCCGGAGTTTAGGGGGGGTCCTTCTTGGACTGGCACTAGTTACGAGTGCGAAATATTATGTTTTCAATGTAGTTTTTCTCGTTCCATGCAACAAATTCACCATAAAGCATTACCAAACGATCAAAAATGGCCTGCCAGGCTGCCATTAGAAACTGCTCTAGATCTGAAGTTAAGAATAGAGTGTGATAATACTGCTTATTACAAAACACGACAATGTGTTATTACAATGTACGACAGCTCGCAGTATTACAAATTACGGCAATGTGTTATTACAATTTGCGATAGGTACATTATTACAATTTACGACAACTGTTATTACAATTTACGACAGGTATTACAATTCACGACAACTGTTATTACAATTTACGACAGATATTACAATTCACGACGTTATTACAATTTACGACAGTACATGCGTTGTCTGTGCTAAGATGAAAATTAATGTCTTAGGAGTAAACTATGCGATTTTTCGCGCGTCGATCGATGTTGCTATGTGATCATACTGGCTGCAAGGCATTGTGTTAAAAAACGCAAGGGATTGTGGTACAAACTGAATACTGATCAAATTAATCTAGATTTTGAGCCGTACATAGTAATAAGTAAGATAATAATACTGTTTCGCTCACTACGCTTGCTGCGAAGAATTTTCATGAAACCAGATCCCGCCTAATCGTGAGCTCTTGGGCGGCTGTGTTGATGTCTTTGACAAGTAACACTTTATATATGCCGGTATATGTTAGGTGTCATTAAGATGATAGTTTTGTGTGTCTTCTGTGTGAGCAGTTTGATTGGATAGTATATCAGTAGGTCAGTCCTGCATTGTCACACATTGTTACACTGACCGTACAGTCGCCTCCGCTGCAGAGAAGCCTACCTTTCTAACTTCTGGTACAAGATAATCAATGTTAAACATTTTTCCCGTACAGTTCCTCCAGAGATTCTTGCAAGAGGACCCTTGGCCTTGACAGCGTATACCAATGCTCTTGGTGAGGGAAGAACTTGTGTCAAGAGGGTGCCAGTCATGCTGATTGGGCAGGAACGGTCAGGAAAGACCAGTTTAAAGAAGTCATTGAAGGGGCAGGTTTTCAATCCAGATGAAGACAGCACTGACGGGATAGCTGTTGATCCTTCACATTTCAGTGTCAACTGATATCTGGAAGCCAGGGGATACAGATCAAGAAACTTCCGCCATTTCGTATGAGCACCATGCAGCACGTTTGATGCGGTAGTTTGATGGAGGAAAAACAAACACCTTCAAGTGACAGTATTGCTCCTAGCGAAAACCAGAGCCATCAGATGTACCAGAGAGAGGGAAGAGGACGCAAAAAAAAAAAGAAAAGAGCCTGCCAAAAGAGCTTTGAAACCCATCCAGCCTGGAAGTAGCCTTCTGGTTAGTAGAGATTCATCAGAATCAAGTCGAAATAATGCCCGTGGCCATGATTCCAAGTCACCAGATGCACCCAGAGATAAATTGGACCAGAAGGACACATCAAGAGTACCAGAAGAAATAGCAACATTGGTTGAACGATTGCTTCATAATGAAAAGATGGAAGAAGACGACGAAGACGTCTATTCTATTTTGTGGGATTTTGGTGGACAGTCAGTTTACTATGTCACCCACCCGCTCTTTCTTACACCAAGGGCGATTTATCTTTTAGTGCATGACCTCAGCAGAAATCCACACGACAACGCCAATCCTCTTGTAAAGCAAGGAATGTTCAAGACGATTGAAGACAACTTTAGTCTGAAGACCAATTTGGACTATCTAGATTTTTGGATGACGTCTGTTGCTTCCCTATCCAGTCAAAGTGGAAAACAACCAGCAAGTCCTAATTCTGTGGTGACACCAGAGAAACTTCCTCCTGTGTTTTTAGTGTGCACTCATGCTGATGATCCTCATGGTAGTGAAGATCCTCGTGCACTGGCCAATGAGATATTTGATTTTCTACAAAACAAGCCTTATCAAGCCCATCTGTATGAGGACGTCTTTGTTGTGGATAACACTAAGTCAGGTGGAAAATCTGAGTGTCCAGAAGTATTACGTTTGCGGCAGGAAATACTTGCTGTTGCTGAGGAGCTGCCGCAAATGAAAGAAGCCATTCCGATCAAGTGGCTGCAATACGAGAAAGCACTTCAAGTTATGAAGGAAGACGGAATCCAATGGATTTACCTTGAAAGAGCAAAGGAAATTGCATCTGAAGTGTGCGAAATTAATGATGATCAAGAGATTTTAACATTGCTGAACTTTTTACATGACCAGAGAATTTTAATTCATTTTGATGACACTCCTGAGTTGGAGAAGTTAGTGGTCTTGGATGCTCAGTGGTTGATTGATGTCTTCAAGAAGGTGATCACTGTCAAGCGATATGACCATAAAGAGCGCAAATTTAAAGACCTATGGCGTAATCTTGAGAAAACAGGAATCCTTGATGAAGAGCTTTTAAAACATGTTTGGGGTGATTTGTACCAGGAAGGAACTTGTGAGTGCCTTATTGGAATCATGGAGAAATTCAGCTTGATGTGTCAGTGGCCTTCATCAGATGCTTCAAGTAGCAAAAAGTATCTGGTACCATCCATGCTGATGTCACACCCACCACAGAGCATCATGAAACTTGTAGAATCTGCACAATTCCCCTCTCTTTTCCTTAAATTTGAATCTGGTCAAATACCTCCCAGCCTGTTTCCCCGACTGGTGCTGCAGTTTTTTCAGTGGTGCACTGACCAATTTCCAAGCCCAGACGAGCCCCAACTGCACCACAACTTTGTCAGGTTTTACATCTCCTCCGATGTAGGTTGCTCTGTAGTCCTTCTGTGTCATCCATCTTCGCTTGAGGTTGTTATTCTCAGTGAAAATCACACTACTGATCTTGATGAAGGTTCAGAGTCGAAGGTGAGCCTCTCCGCCGATCGAAGCCAATGCACATTTGAAGTGTTTGTGGCCCGTGCTGTGCGGAGGCAATTGGAATTGTTGCTTGAGTGCATGAAGAACGAATTCTGTTGGTTGAACAACATCAGATGTGAAGTACGTTTTCTCTGTCCAGCCTGTTTCCAAGGAGGCACAGTTAACTATTGTCAAACTCACCGTGCTGTGAGTTGCAAGCAAGAGGAATGTCTTCATTTTTGGTCCGAGCCTGAGTTGTTCAACTTTCCACAACCTGCTGTTTGCCGCAAGTCTGCTGGTGCAGTGGAAACAAGGGTGAAAGTAAAGCAGTTTGTGCCTTGGGCTATCCCTCCTAATGAAAAGGTAAATACATTTACCACTTTCTATGAAGTATGATATCTAACAAAATTCATTTACGTATTTATTTGATAAAGCGCCCTGAGCGCTTGTTCGAGGTGGGCGCTTATTCGAGGCTGGGCGCTTATTAAATTTTCACCATTTTTAGCACTTAGCAAGTTTATTTTGCAACAAATCAACAAATAATAACAAACCTTGATTATGTACCAAAGCAGAATTTTAACTATTCACTGAAGCTTTCTGTAAAATACTAACAAGCTATGTCTTCGGGGAAGTCTGTTAGTAATACTCGATTTCAATCTCACTGATACTCCTCTTGTGGACTTTAGTTTCTTGGGGGAAGTGGGTGGGCGTTTATTCGAGGGGGCTTATTAACTTTTCCTACCTTCAGGGTTTGCGCTTATTCGAGGTGGGCGCTTAATCGAATAAATACGGTACTGGAAAAGTGCAAACATTCTCTAGACCCCGTGCACTGAATTATTTCAGCAACGCCATATCTCCGCATGATACCAGAACGGATACTACAGCATTACTAGACTTAAAGAAAAAGCAAATTAGTTATCATGGTTAATGTTGCAAATAAAAGTTATAGATATTATTACCTTGTTCATGGACATAACATGCAGTACAGGTGAAGTTTTATAGACCTTTAGTTACAGTACGTAAAGAGACCAAATTGCAACTAGCATGAGATAAGGTTAATTATTTGATACTCATTCCTTTCTCTGTTCTTGATGTTTCAACAACAGAAACCTACAGTTAAAGGTGATGGAGGATATCTTACTTTTGTGTAAGGTAAACCCTACTTCTGGTAGAATGTTTATTTTATGTATATCTTGGATTATTCCGCATAGTGTTTGTTACGCGCTTAGAGGTAAAGTCAACTCTCTCAAGAGGGACACTTCTATAAGTAGGACAGGATTTGTTGTCCCAACCTTTCCGAATTTCACGTTTGTTTGTAAGACGGACAGCTAGCGTCGGTCCCGAGGGTGTCCGTCTCGCTAGAGCAAGCTCACTGTACTTATTCTTACATTAGCCATGTTTTCGACTTTCAAGTTTATTATTGCTGTTTTCAATTAAAGTTTATTGGTTTGTTTACAACAAGAATACTCAGGCCTTTGTCTTTCGTAGAAAACAAAGCAAACCAGCCATGTACTGCCGCCTCATTATTTAAGAAATAGTTCGTAAATCCTTTGTTTCTTCGCTGCCTGCTCTTGGCACACATGCCGGATTTTTTTTTTGGCAGTTTACACTCTATGTCCGTTATTATTGAAAAGTGAAATGATGAAATTGCAAAACAAAGTTGGTTGAATAAGTTGGTGGAATGAAGTTCATTTTTTTAAATTTTCATCATGTAAAGAATTGTGTTCCCTTATTTACAACCAAGCTGCAGTATTTACTTGATGCATTCCAGCACGTAGATCTCGTTCTGTGTATTTTTTTAATCATGGAACAAAACTGGTTAAAGTCTCAGGTTTTAAATTTATTTTAAAATCCAGAGAACGGAGAGGAGATACGTGAAGAGCAGGCCCTTGCCTTACCTTGTGCAGTTCAAGAAACGTTAACACTTCTATCACAGTCATGCAATCCAAAGGATGTCGTGGCTCGACTACAAGAGGATCTGCAGTTGGAGCAAGCCTCTTTAGAAAATCCAGACTCAGAGACCAAAACGATGATCCGTTGCGTAGCAAGAAAAGCAAAATGTTTAAGCAGGCTTGATGTGGTGAAACATTTGAGGGAGGTTACACCAGCTGGGACTACAGGTACGTGTTAAACTAGCATCAAGTTAAATGCCTTTTTGTTGAATTTGCATGTGAACAATGCAATTTCTGAATAAGTAACGAGCCTACGTGATATATAGCCACTACGTAGTTTTTATTACTTGCGCATTCCGGTTTAAATTGCAAGGAAGTTTATTAAAATCGTTATTAAAAATTAGCACAGTGTCATGATTGTGTTGATAGAGATATTGGCGTATGTTACGCTTGGTAGAAACCAACCAAAAAGATATTATTCAGTCACTGACACAAGCAGGTAGAAAATAATTCCGAGTGCTCCCGACACTTGTCGAATATATGACCTTATACCACTGAGCTACGAGAGACTCGTCAGAGTTAGGCCACATACTACTCTATATGACCTATGTAAAGGAGTGATAAACTTCCCGCATACGCCTAGGATTAGTTTGTCAATAGGTGAGATATGCCCGGATAGCTGATGACACATGTCTAGCAAAGTGGAAATACAACGAGAAGGATGTATATCATATAGTCTCGAATGCAGTCAATGACACACACTGTAAGCTATGCTGGGTTTAATTTGGACCTGAGCGTTTTCTTTGCATATTCAGCTACACGATACATCATAGATATCTTCCCCAGAGTGCAGTGTATTCATTCTTGTTTTAATTCTACGTGTTCTCATTTGAGTTTGTTCTTGACAGGCCCACTACTTCATGAAAACCTTGATGTTCAGAATATTCCTCTTCAGCACAGTAGAGATCTGTCGGTGCATTTGTGTGGTAAGGACATACGATGTGTATCATCATACAATGGAGATATTACATGTATAGTAATAGTAAAGTGAAAAGCAAAGATTTTAGTGGAATGAACGTTATAAATTATACAATGGTTATAAATATATTTTAACTTAATTTTGAATTCGCCAGTAATGATCTACGCCCTGAGTTTTATCTTTGCTTGTTCTTAATTACATGTAGTTGCATTTTTGTGCACAAAACAGTGAATTTCTATTGTATTGTCCAAATGGCGGCCTCAACCTTAGGAGATCTCGAGCAACAGTTTTTGTGAGGGTTCACTGGAGAAGCGATTTTTATGTTGGAAAAGGTGTAAAGCGGTGTTCATTTTGTAGGCGGAGATGAGTGGATGATGGTCGCTGAGAGACTGGGCTTGTCACCAGCAGAGATCCGTTTTCTAGAGAAGCGATGTCGTAATCCGTTTGAGCCTGCACTAGTTCACAGCCGCAATCAGCAGTATTTGAATGTGGGACAGCTGTATGATGTGCTTGTTAACTGCGGATTCCCAGCATTTGCTGATTTACTATAGAAGATGGATTTACGTGATTTAATTTTCCATTCCGTAGGAAAACAAGAAAAGTGTAATATACTCTCTTAAAATGGAATTTATTGATGTTTCATTGTTTTTGGAATTTAGATATCATTCCAAATCTTTTCAATGAGCACTTCTTGTATTACTTTTAAGTTGGAGAGAATATCGGGCACAATATGATCCTAGTCCTAAAGAAGCCACTCATTTATTGATTTGTTAACTTCAAGGATTAGGTACCGTACGCACTAGGTTGACAAAATTTGTTTGCCTCTTCTAGAAATCTTGACAAGTTTTGTCTTCACTAAATTTTCATTTTGGTAATCGCGTACGCACTTGAAAACACCAAATTATATTGTGCCAATCCAACAGTATCAGTACCTGCAACTGGAAAGTAAATCTACAATCCATAGTAGCTGTATGGATTTTTCTGCAACATCCCAAGCCGAAGGTAACAATAATCATCACTATAACTTTCGCCGTTCTCCATGTTCACGGTTTGATTGCTGCGCAAAAATTAACTACTTTGGCGGGCTTCTGCCCAGATAAACTATTTGAAAAGTGAGTTCAAATTTCCTCGATTGACTTTAGCCTTCAGGTTAAGGCATGTAAATTGAAGAATCTGTCAGTTTTGACGCTTGACAACCATTTTTCCTGCCCCGAGCCAGGACAAGGGCGCCTTTGAAGTTTGGAACGGCTTGAAAAAACTTGATAGGAAAAATCACTGTGCGCACTTGTAAAACAGAACTGATGACAGATATTTTTGCCAAATAAACAAAAAATAACCTGTGCGTACGGTTCCGTATAGATGATCTGGATTCATAGATTGCCTAAAAAGGTGTGGTATCTTAGTGGTTGCTAAGGAATAATGCTACCTTCAAAGTGAACGATCAAAACCTTTTCCAAAGTGAAGCTGCATAATACTTAAAATCATATTATGTTACTATTAACCATGTTTTTTAGTCTGTGTAACTATCGAAGTAAAATTTTGCTTATACAGTCCTTTGAGTGTGAAATTTGTAAAAGTTATATTAATCATAGAGAATTTTTTTTTAACTTAGCCTAGAAGACCCTTTCACGATCGTATAAAATTACACTTTATGGGTAATCAGGGCAAGATGGCGGTAAATTCAAAGGTTTGTATGGACATTACAAGCTAGACGACTCTTCCTGAATTGAAACGTTTAAGACTCTCTATTTGAAAAACATGACATATGGCTTCAATATTCCACTGAGTAATTATGGACACCGTAGCAATTATTAAAATTTTTTCGTGAACACTCTCTCTAGCTCTCCCCCATATATTCTCTGTAATTTTTGCACAGCCAGTTTACAGAGAATATATGGAAGAAATCAACTTTTGCAAAAACATTATAGATATAATAAAGGACTTCTATGCACTCCAGGTTTAGCGTGTCGTTTTTTTTTTACTTAACAAATGAGGCTTTTTAAAAATAAAACTCGCAAGTATACTTTGAGGAAGAGTCATTTAGCTCTGAATTTCCATACAAACCTTTACATTTCCGCCTTCTTGCCCTGATAACCCATCACGCAATCAGTTACGATCGTGAAGGGGTCAAAAAGCACAGAGTCCATGTTTACACTAAAACAGAAAATTAATCCTAGAATCCTATTTATCAAGAGTATAACAAACACTAGAATCTAATTGGTCATCAGCGGCATGATTTTAGCCCAAACAGGACAGCGTCATGCTTATTATTGGACAGTGTACGCGTCATGCCTAAGTTATAGTTTCTCGTGCATCTCGGGCAAAAACAAACATAACTGTTACGTTTTATTAAGTTATGGTTAACAAATTTTGTTATAGTTTTGATTAATTATAATTAGTAACAGGACTTCGTATCGTCCAATCTACCTGTAATCACACTCGTGATGAAACAAATCGGACTCTTGCTTCACGGTCGTCCGATTTTGCTAATTACTCGATTAAAAAAGACCAAATCGAACTCTACTCCATATTACCATTATTAATTTGCTCCCTTGGTCCTTTCCTTTTTTTTCTTTTCTTTTTTTTTTTTTTTTTTTTTTTTTTTTTTTTTTTTTTTTTTTTTTTTTTTTTTTTTTTTTTTTTTTTTTTTTTTTTTTTCTCTTTTCTCTCTTCTTTCCCCTTCCCTCCTATTACCATTATTAATTTGACTCCACTTGGTCCTATTACCATTATGTATCAAGGTTAAAGAAGAATGCACCCTACAAGTGGTGAAGGTAACAAGTACGTAGAAGGATGTGAATAGATCGAATTGTTTGATCCACTGCGACAGTGTTTTCTTTTGCTATTTTCAAGTTACAGGCTTTTGTCGCAGAGAAAAATATTTCACGGACTTTTTTATTGAATTGTTCTAACAGATTATTGTTTATGGTGCGTGACGTTTCTATATAATTTGGAAATCATTACACTTATACTTTGTGTTTTGTAAATTTATAATTAATTAGTATATATAGAGCGATTTTTACTTGAGTGTCGAAAGTTATTCGCGATTGGTTTGGTTTTGCGTGACTAAGCTTAGTGGAGGGTCTGAATCGGGGTTTAGTGTTTAGTGTTATTTGCCCATAGTTTTTAGTGTTTGCTGTTATATTGGCCAATTTTTTTTATGTTTATTGTTTCTGGAGAAAATACTGTTAACTGTTTGGAGGGTTTTTCGCGAAACATGAACTGAGAGAAAATTTTCGGATTTCTCTTCGGAAATCTTCGGTAGTCTTAGGGAATTTCGGTAATCTTCCAAACTAATTGAAAATCGTTGGAAAATGGCCGAAAACTTCTTTATATACTAAACAAAATAATATTGGCCTTTTTGGCGCCGTTTTTGTTTCTTTCTGGATATAATTTACTGTTACAGTGAATTTTTTACTGTAAGTGTTAAAATGCCTAAAATTTTACTGTTTCATGTTACAGAGCCAAAAAATTTAAGTGTTTAGTGTTATCGAGGTACCCCCATTCAGACCCTCTAAGTGATAAGTAAGTATGTATTAAAAGTAAGTAAGTAAGTAAGTAATGGTTGGTTTAAGAAGTAAAACTAAAACCAATCGTGACTCACTCGCACACGTTTTTCCTGCACTTTGTGCCGGATTAATGTATTTTCTGCGAGTTTTGATTGGTTCACTGGATTGCCTGTGTCCTTGTGATTGGGTAGAGTGATTAGTCAGGATTTGGTTTAAACACTCAAACAAAAATCGCTTAATATGCTTGAAAAATGGCTACAATAAGTGTGTAAGTGTGTATTTATAGATATTATAGATATTTTAGATTTTAAATGTTAGATTGTTAATTATTTACGTAATAGATATTGTAAATTTTTAAATTTTAGATTGTAATTTTAGTTAGGGAACCTAAATAGGGATGACCACATGGTCCTCCTGTTCAAGTACCATTTGTGTGTTTGAATAAAGTATTATTATAATTATGACTTAACTGCGATTGAAGCGTATAATATTTAGTTACAGGTACACCTTCTGCAGTGAGACACCTTTCGATCGGAAATGTCTGCCTAGAACGACAGGGTCGTGTCCGGTTTTACGAAGCTAAAAATAGGAATTGTTTGTGTGTGGCCGAGCCACAACTGAGTTTCCACTTCGGAGAGGTGTCTTTTAGCAGGGGTTCGACTTTAAGTTTCAGCGTTTCTTTTTGCTTGGTTAACGTTTGCGCTTTAGGAAAGTAAAAAAAGCAAATAAAAGAGTTGCTGTTGGTATTTAAATGTTGTGGTTTTCGTGCTTTGCAAGATTGACTTGAAAGTTCCGAATCGAACGGTCCAGGTTCGAGCCCAGGCCGGGGCCGCTACGTTGTGTTTTTGGGCAAGACACTTATTAACTCTCACACTGATGCCTCCCTGCACCCAGGTGAAATTGAATCTACGGAATGCAGTTGCTTACAGGGCCTAGCTAGTAACAGGGCCGTATAACTAGAGAAACAGGTGAACATTTTAAAATTTCTTTTAGAGTATTCAGGATTTTTTAGAGGCTATATGCATTAAAACAATACATTGAATGTGCAAGAAGTGTGTTTTTTCTGACATTGCTTCGGTAAGAATTTTAGACTGGCTACGGTGGTTGAATTTGGCACTAATCGTGCAAGTAACACCAGTTGTAACACCATATCTTGTGGAACTAATCGTGCAAGTGTTTCAAAAATAACATCCACGAATACCGAATTCAAATACTGTATCTTATTAGACATGGATCTTCTATTGATGAAAATTGGTCCTCTGCATATCGTGAGATATTTGCACTCATTTCGCGCGTTATTTGTACTCCACGAAGCGCAGTTGGATAATAATACTGTGTTATATTGTTAGGCTACCCAGATGACTGACTTGCAATTGGGCTTTTGTACATTATGCTAGCATTTTTTCGAGCATTTTATTGAGGCAAAAGCATTGAGCATTAATCGAGCATTTTAGTGGCATTTTCCAGGAAAATTGATTTTTTTTCCGATAAAACAAAAAAGAAATTATTTTTTAGAGAAAATGAAGACTAAAACTCAAAATTGAACAACAAACAACTTTCTAGAGATAGTCACCTACTCTCTGTACTTATCCTCGTAGATGATTTCGAGGATTATGTTATTTTGGCTGTATTTATGAACTTGTATACGTTGTTGTTGTTACTTGCAACACTTGTACGTTTTTGTAAGTGTTAACAGTTAACACCATGTTAAAAACTTTGAAATTAATTTAAAAAAACCTGTTTGTATAATGAGCATTATCCGAGCATTTTAGTGACTTTTTGGGGGGAGACCGAGCATTTTAGTGGGAAAAATGGAGCATTAAGGTGGAGCATTTTAGTGGGGAAACAAAAGCATAATGTACAAAAGCCTACTTGCAATCATCAAACAACTTTCCGCTCTAGGGGAAAAAGTGAAATAGAGTGCATAATGAGACAAAACGTGTTTTCCTCGGGCATCCTGGGGCGTTCTTTAAACCCTCTGTAATGTTTTTATGATTTTTAAAGGATGAATAAGGAAGATTTTAAAAAGGTTTGCGGAAAACGTAAAACGGGTAAACGGAAGTGACGTCAATTTCTTTCTCCATCTTTCCGAGAAGGCACTGAAGGCAAGTCACGAAGTCGAAATCGACCATGCTTGAAGATTGAGCAAACATTTTATAGTTGTTTTGGTGACGATTTTTGACCCACTGACGTTTATTAGAACACAAGTTTGCAACGCAGGAGTATTCACCAGCTTTAGAGAATACACAACTCTCATCTGCAACCGTTACGGTAAGCTAAGATTCAGTTCAATTATGAAAAATTTGATCTTATTATTAATAAACATGCATTAGGGGAGTCTTATTATTTTTAATACAAGCCTCTGAACGCCCCCAAACCTTGACTCTGAAGCTTAAATCGGGGTCTTACAAACAATGCATTGAGAAAACCTTATACTATTTTCAAATAAATTTTGTAAAATGTTATAATGGACCAAGTAAAGAACTCACTATTAAACGAAATGAATATGCCCAATGGATATATCAGCTTATTAATTTATAATTCCCCTGAATTTTAAAGACAGTGTATCGCACGATCGCGTGAGAATTCGAGAAAATTTAAAATTGAAACGTATTGGGTGTATATGGCTTACTGCAGCTTACTGAAATAGCTTTATAATTGCATATTCAATTTCAAGAAAATGAAAATTATGACCGCTAGCGAGAGTTGTTTCGCAAACAGGAAGTTCTACTGCCACTAAAATCAAGACACTCCAATGATCGCTCACGATTAGCATTGATGATTTGGAAAGCAGTGTTCAGTGGAAAAAACTTTAACAGCTTAAGTCATAAGATAGAAGAGGACAGTAACTCAGAGTTTAACGACAATTTTTAGACGGCCACGCAAGTAAACACTCCTCGCTTCTTCATCGAACTTTCCGGTACGATTATTTACCATCCTAGATCGAAGAAATGTTCGACAAGCTCTTGTTCTTTCAGTTCATCGTTGAAATATTATTAACCTTCAATTTATTAGATAAATGTACAGTTGAATCCCGATAACTTGAACCTTCAAGGGAAATCGAAAACAGTTCGAGATATCGAGGGTAGAATTAGTAAGAAAATGACCTGAAAGGGAATTGAGAATGGTACGAGTTAGCGGGAGGTTCGAGTTATCTAGGGTTCGAGTTATCGGGATTCAACTGTATTGCTTTTTACGGCTTACAGTAAGTTTCAACGTCAAATGTGAACAAAGATCGGTATTATAAATAGAACACAAATCGAAATTGAATCGAGCAACCCAACCAGATTTGATATAATGTTATCCATGAATTTAGTTCTATTCTTTTCAGTAGAAAGTTGATAGAACGTTTATCCGTTCGCTCAAATTACATGTACATGTATCGAAGTATCCAACAAAATCGAACTAAATCGAACTGGCTGAATAGAATCCTGGCTCGAGTCCAGTCCTGGCTCGAATCCTTAGCTTATGTCCTAGCTCGAGTCCTGGATCGGTATTTAGGTATCCTGTAGAGTATGTGGGATATTTTAGGTAAATAGGTGGTATTTTTTTATTGGGGCTGTATTTACAAGAATGATAAAATAAATGTGAATTTTAATCACATGAGTGATTCAGTGTAATTTGAAGGAACTACAGGAGGCGCGGTGGCCTAATGGTTAGCGCGCTCGACTCCGAGTCGCCGGTAGGGCCCGGGTTCGAGGCCTGGCCGGGGCGCTGCGTTGTGTTCTTGCGCAAGTGCCACAGTGCCTCCCTCCACCCAGGTGTATAAATAGGTACCGGCGAATTAACTGCTGGGGGGGGGGGGGGGTAACCCTGCGATGGACTAGCATCCCATCCAGGGGGGAGCAGCAATACTCCTAGTCGCTTAATGCTACGGAAATCGGGATAAGCTCCGGCTGTATGGGCCACTTGGCTCGGACACAGATTTTACCTACTTTACAGTTGCAAATTTATACCTATTTTACCCCTTCAGGCCCCTCTTTGTACACTTGGCGCTTACACTTTGTACACTTGGCGACCAGGGATTACTCGTGGCCGTTTTAAATTGAGTATATGTTATTTTTGGGCTAAAACAAGGGTGTCTGAGATAAATGTCAGGATGTTAGATTGCTTGCCTGTAAAATTCTGTGCATGTGCTTACATACAGAGTTTATGTGACAATTGTAGTATAACAAAAATATTTGAATTTCCTTTAAGATGCCGATTGAAAAAGTCCTTCGAGCCTTTGCAGAGGAAAATTTTGATGAAGATCACTATTACCCAGTCTGTCACGGCCAAACGGCAATGATAAAACCTCTTGGTATTGTTGTAAAGAAACCGAGATCAATTTACAAGCGACCATTTGGTAAATCAAAATTTATCGTCATTGCAGTATTGAATGATTATGTAGTGAAAGAGAAAAGACAAGAATTTACTGAGACCGTGAACTCGACTTTAAAGAAAGAGATCCTAGAAATAGAGGAAGACGAGAACCCTGAGATAGAAGAAGAGGAGGAGGGGGAAGGTACCTGGGCGGCGAGGTAACCGCTTCTTTGTAAATTTATTCCACTGATGTTTACTGTTTGATTTTCATCCAAATTGAAACGTACCCTGGGCGCAATTACCGGTCTCCGTCAAGTTCAGAAACTATACCGTAAAATCCCGGTTATAAGCCTCCCGCTTATAAGCCCCCCTGGTTAAAGGCCCATCTACCTGGAGACAAAAAAAAAACATCCGGTTATAACCCCCTTAAATATAAGCTCCCCTCTGCTGGATGACAGTACTGAACAGGGCTAAATGTTGCTTTATTATGACTTGTTAACTTACAAACGTATTTCGATCGACACTGCCATGGCTCGTTTCGAAACGTTTTTTTTTTTTCATTCCACTTATAAGCACCCCCCCCCCCTCCCCGGATATAAGCCCCTTCGTTTATAAGCCCACTCAAAACCCCTTATGAAGTTGTATAAGCCCAGGGCTTATAACCGGAATTTTACGGTATCAGTTTATTTTACTTCAGGAAAAAACGTTAGCTAGAAATTTGGAGCTTTTCATACCGGTATCACAGACTTGTATCTCGCCTTGCCGGTTTGTATATGAGTGCTGAGCTGCAGCTGGGACTAGCTCGATGTAACAAACTTTTTAAAAACTCGTGTTGTCGATTTCCCACATTCCTTTGTATTTTTGTTTTCTCCAACGCAGTCATGTATACGTTAGATTGGAACCCGCAAAATACTTCAAGGTCAACGTCAAGGTTGTGGACGACCTCGGAGAGCTGGAACTTGGAAAACTAGATCAGGAGTACTTTAAAGACCCGGATCTTCGTGAACTACTCGCCCAGACAGCTTTGGATGCAAACAGGATGGAAGGCCTTGAAGATCAGAAACTGCGTCTCATATATTCAGTGATTTATAGCGAGCGATTTTTACTGAAAGGCAAGCGTCAACACGAGGTATTCATTTGGTGCATATTATTCGTGTAAAAAAATCAATGTATTTGCTTATCCATTCAAAAATTGTCTCACGAGGGAGGAGTCAGATGTTATTTGACGTGGTAACTCCACTTCGTATGGATTGCAGTCTATCAATGCAAAATAAATTTGTTACTATCTTTAAAGAAGAAGCCACATCAGCTCTAACTGGTTTTCATGCGGTTCTCCAGGTCGAATTGGAATTTGGAAATGTTGTTTTTTTTGAAGAGAGGAAAAACCCTCGGGGCAAGGCGAGAACCAACAATTAAACTCAACCCACATATGACACCGGGCCGGAATAGAACCCGGGTCACATTGGTGGGACGCGAGCGGTCTCACTACTGCGCCATCCCTGCTCCCCGACTACAAAAATATGAACTGACCTAAGAACTGAATAAGATAAACGGAATTTGTCGAAAATAAGGAGGCCTCAGAAACTTTAAATTTGCATCCTTCTCACGCTTCCGACTTGAAATTATTGTCATTATTGTATTTTCTACCTTGTTTTAAAGGTTGTAGTGGATGCAGGAGTTAATGTTGTTAAGTTCCTAACAAAACATGCTCAGTTGAAAGCGCAGTACAAAAAGACAATCATTTCTCCAAAGGCGGCCACGAGAAACACAAGAGGCCCAGTTTTCTTTAAGTTTGTTCGTGTAGAATACGATAAAGAAAACGGGAGATTGAAACTTTCTGATGGAGAGTTTGCAGGGCGTCTTGTGAACGCGGAGGAGAGAGGCGGTGAGAAAGATAAAGCTGAGTATGCAGAGACTGTTGTTGAGATGGAGAAAGAGGACATTGACTTTCCAGGTAAGATTTTGACCAGGTATGAAGATAAATCCATGAATTGTATTTTCCTAATGACTATATTTTTATGTCGTTTAACTTGGACAATTGCAAGGTATACATTCAAATGCTACGTCGTTTGTAGAATGTTTCTGTCCGATTACTTTCAAACTTTAAGCTCTAGAAGCAATGGAATTCAAATTATATTGTGTCACTGATCGTTAATGCGTGAACGGATGTTAAAGATTTTTGCCCGAGTCGTATTGTACGATGACAAACTGAGTTTAATATATTTGTACTTGCAATAGGTACTAAAGTGCGGCACTGCACAGATAATATCTCGCCTGTAAACCACCAAAACGGTGCTAGTATGGGTAAAAAATGTGTCAAATGCCTCTTGCGTTAACCATTCCGTTAGTAAAGGAATAAGGAATATTTTTCTAAAAATGCAAACAACGCTTGTGTAAAAGGTATAGTGGAACCCCGTAAAAACAGCCATTTCGTTGTTACCGCCACTCTATTTTGGCCCGAAGAAAACGCAGTCAGTCATTTGCGTATTTAAAGAACCCTTTAAGACATCCAACCTGTTGTTACGGCCAGATTTTTGTGGCCCGTTGGTGACCGGGTAACGGGGTTTCCCTGTACAAGCGAACATCTACTCTTAACTCTGTTAGAGGAAAATCGAACGCGAATTTGTAAAACTAGGGAGACTCTTGATAAAGAACTGTTTTTCCTTTTGTTAGAATCTTTAACAGGCGAAGATATTAAGAAACTTGAAAAGATCATGGAGACAGTGTTGAAGACTGAAAAGAGCAGAGAAAAGCGCAAAGAGCGAGTGAAAAAGTATCTAAACTGGGTAAGACAAGAATATGTTATCAAATAGATGTTTGCATATTGTATGGTATTTATCATAAAACAATAGGACTGGCTTGCGGAAACTGTGACAGCAACGGCAACGAGAACGTTATCAAAGGAAAAAAAATTATGAGCAGTAAAATGACTTTGTACGTGCGTACATTTCTTAGCTATCCTCTGCAAAACATAACGTGAAATGATTAAGACGGAATCCACCAGGAAGTCGAGTAAAATTTATATTAGTTGGGCAAAAATCAAGTACCAGAATAATTTTTAAAATCCTATTGCGTTATTTCCTACCCTTAATAAAAGGTAAAGACGTAAGTAATTATCCGTGAACACCAACAACAATTTCTAATCAGAGTCTGAGAAAATGAATTCCAAAGTTCAAAAGCTAAAGGCAAAATCTCACGTGTAGCCATTTGTAAAATCGTCTCTAAGCGATTCAGTGGAATTCAGTGAATCTTCGAAATTTGTTTTCGATGTTTAGTGTTGTTAAAAAAGATTTCTTTTGATAAGATATTTGAAGCAGTAACACAAAAGTTTGCAAGCAGGTTTAAATAATTTTGGTACAACAATTTCGTATCAGAGTCTGAGAAAATGAAATTCAAAGTTCACAAGCTATAGGCAATTGGTTTTCGATGTTCGGTGTTTTTAGAAAAGATTTCTTTTGATAAGATATTTAAAGCAATAACACAAAAGCTTGTAATGAGGTGTAAATAATTTTGGTACATAATTTTGTCCAATAACTACTCGAAGTCTTGGCGGATTCCATCTTAAATTGTGCGTGTTCTGGACAGCGTGATCCGCGACAGCTCAGTGTTTGTATTTCTAGGAACTGATCGCTGCCCTAGCGTTACATATACATCATATTTCTTAAACACTGAATGTGTGCGGACTTGACATGTTGCTGCATGAATAGTATGAATTTATAATCAAGTTGTTTAGCCTGTGAAGATAATAGTCCATTTTGCAGTTGCCTGCCAAGTGACCTGGCCTTTGAATGGTAGAGAGGCTGAGGGTGGCCTTGCATTGATACAAACCTCCCTGCTTTATCATGTCAATGCAAACTAGTTAGCATCAAAACAACATGATTACACAACAAAAGCAGTGAGGTCTGTATCAAAACAAGGTCACCTCAAGCCTCACTTCCATTAAAAGGCCAGGTCACTAAGCAGACAACTGTAAAATGGTCTATTCGCTGAACAATGACCACATCACAGGGAGTCCAAGCTTATCATGTAATAGTTGGAGTGACCACGTGACTTGTTAGCAGAAACGTTTAATTTTCATTTATTGCAAATTAGAAAATCAATGCATTAATCTTTTCCCTCCGATAGTCAAAGCTTCAGTTTGCAAAATATTGTTGTATCGTATTAAATCTGTGGATAAAACTCTCCTGTGTGGCCATTCATATGTAAGCTATGGAACAGGACTTTCACATCGATTTGTCTCAGTATAAGGTGATTCTACCTTTTTAGTCTGCCTATACAGCCCTACCGTATGGCCAATTAATAGAAAGCTATTGAGCTGAACAACGCTTTGATTTGTCTTTCGATACTTTGAATAATGGAATTTGGGACTTATTTTTAATTTTAAATTTGGATGCCCTAGGTAGCGGAGAGGTTAACATTCATTACTTTCTTACCACTAAACAGTTTGAAGAAGCACTGATGAAAGAGCAGCAGAAGATATCCGTTGATAAACCTCTCACTGATGAAGACTGCAAGTTTCTTGAACGAATTTGTTGCCCAGCTCTTCCCAATCAGTCCATTGTGGATCTGTCCCCTTTTGACACAGAAAAGATTCAGGGATACGCGATAGTTCTTAAACAAATTGATGGTAAGAACTTGACCACTTCTTGTTTAAATGCTTTATAATTTTGGTAAGTATTTCTTAAAACGGATTTCATACTATGAAAGGCCTTCTCAGGGGGATATGAAGGGCGAGGTATTACCTACGGAAGTTGCAGCCATATCCTACCGATGCCTTCCCGATAAAGCGGCGGTAATGAACTAACGTTGATTATAAGTGCCTTCCGGGGGGGGGGGGGGCATGTTACTTACGGAAGTTGCAGCCATATCCTACCGATGCCTTCCCAATAAAGCGGCGGTAATGAACTAACGTTGATTATAAGTGCCTTCGGGGGGGGGGGTCCATGTTACCTACGGAAGTTGCAGCCATATCCTACCGATGCCTTCCCGATAAAGCGGCGGTAATGAACTAACGTTGATTATAAGTGCCTTGCGGGGGGGGGGGGGGGGTCCATGTTACCTACGGAAGTTGCAGCCATATCCTACCGATGCCTTCCCAATAAAGCGGCAGTAACGAGCTAATGTCGATTATGTGGGCCCCCTGGGGGATCCATGTTCCCTTGTTCCCAACAAAATTTTCCTTTTGTTCCCATGTTCCCTAAAAGTATTTT
>NC_135759.1:4652995-4717995 GCF_052425735.1 Oculina patagonica
CCAACCAACAGCTTGCGTTATACAACAAAATTTCTAACTAAAACATTGTTTTTTTGTTTTTTTTGTTTTTTCTCGCAGAAGCGTGCTTACAGCACAGCTTCAAATTTCAAATTCGCGTAAAACACTTTTTAAAGTGTCTTCGGCTTATCAATAGTGCATCTTAAAGTCCGCTTCTCCACTTATTTGTTCTGTCCTGGCTGAGCCCACGCTTTCTCAATTTCAGCCCAATGCTCATCCGACAAATCTGAAAATTTACACAATTTATTAATAGTTAATAATATAATAAGAAAAAATAAACATAACAAAATGCATGTTCTTGTAATTTTGCAGTGCCGTTGCAAATTCAACGAAACGTCACCTACTGTAACACCCTAAGGTCACACATTAATAATGCGTTGTTGCGTTACCACAATCGCTGAAAAAAAAAAGAACTTGATTCTAAAACTTGATTTTCTTTGTCCAATGCTCGTGTCATGTTGAACACTTCATCTTCATTATTTATTACCGAGCTTAAAATTTACCATCTTTATTATATTACTACAAACTTGATGAATTCGACATTGCTGATCCAAGCAGTATGCAGGACGCGTGTCACTTATCAACCTAGTAAAATGGCCCAGCTCACAACGAGTCTCTCGTAGCTCAGTTGGTTAGAGCGCCCAACCGGTATCTGGGAGGCCATGGGTTCGATTCCCGTCGGGGACTCAGAATTTTTCTTTGTCCCATGCTCGTGTCATGTTGAACACTTCATCTTCATCATTTATTACCGAGCTTAAAATTTACCATCTTTATTATATTACTGCAACGAAAATGTTATGTGACAAGTCAATTGAAGGGTGTGTTTACCCCAGATAATTTCTCTGGACTGTTCACTCTATTTTTCAACGCAAAAGAACGCAAAAGAAAGAGGGGGTCGTGAAGCGAGCGCGAGCGCGAAGCAAGAAGGAGTGGGGCGAGCGAAGCAGCCTAAGAAAAAAATCTCAACTTTTTTGTCCCAAATGCGGCGCTTATTCGAGGGCGGCGGTTATTCGGGGGCGGCGGTTATTCGAGTAAATACGGTATTTCTAGAAAGCATCTGAAGGATTTGGCTGCAATTTCCGTAAGTAAGACCTCGCGCGTAATATTCCCTTACCTTTCACTGTAAAAAATCCTCAAGAACTAACAATTATAAAGCATTTAGACACAATGAGATCAAGTTCCTTACCATCAATTTGTTTAAGAACTATGGCGTATCCCTGAATCTTTTCTGCGTCAAAGGGGGACAGATCCACAATGGACTGACTGGGGAGAGCTGGACAGCAAATGGTTCGAAGAAACTCGCAATCTTCATCAGTGAGAGGTTCATCAACGGATATCTTCTGCTGCTCTTTCATCAGTGCTTCTTCAAACTGTAAAGTTGTAAGAAAGAAATGCATGTTACTACTATTTGCGTTCATCCTTGAAGCGTGACGAATTTAACGCGTAGCTTTACTTTTAAAACCTCAACGGTTTTGTCTGATTACACTTTTGACCAATAAAACGTTTGCGGTCAGGTCGCGAAATTGACAACGTTTTGGTGCCACACGATGATGTTTTCTTCATTCTTAATGCTCGTTTAGTCTTTCGTTTGATCCTGATGACGTTTTCGTTGCCGTTGCTGTCGTATTTCCTTATGCCAGTCCTATTGTTTTATGTATAAATACTCGTTGTTATCCCCTAAGTTATTCAAACGTTTATTGATAACAGATTCTTGTCTTACCCAGCTAAGATACTTTTTCACTCGCTCTTTACGTTTTTCTCTGCTGCTCTCTACAGACACCAAGCCTGACTCCACGATCTTTAGAAGTTTCTTAATATCCTCGTCTGTTAAGGGTTCTAACATAAAGTAAATAAACAATAATAATTAAAAAATAAGAACTTTTTATGAAGAGTCTCCCTAGTTTTACAAAATAATTCACGCCTTTTTTTCTGTAACAAAGTTGATGGTGTTTTTATTAAATGTTTGTTTGATCACTGCGTCTGTCTGCGTCTCAGCCCATACCGCCGGAGCTTATCCCGGTTATTGTAGTATTACGCGACTAGGAGTATTTCTACTCCCCCCCCCCCCCCCCCCGCCCCCAGATGGGATGCTAGTCCATCGTAAGGTTACCCCCAGCATTATTTTGCAGCTACCCATTCATACACCTAGGTGGAGAGAGGCACTGTGAGAGTTAAGTGTCTTGCCCGCGGCTTTTCTTGCGAGACTACATTTCCCAAATTTGATCAATGAACTCTTCTACCCCGTATCTTGAGTTTGCAATTCAAAAATATTTCGGAATCAATTAGAATTTTCCAATAACTATTCGGCATTAGATTCTTCACATTTCACATACAATTACTGTACATTTTGCCGGGCTTGCCGCCCAAGATGGCGTCAGAAACCGTGAAAAGGTCTATTCTCACCTGAGAAGTCAATGTCCTCTTTCTCCATCCCAAAAACAGTCTCTGCATACTCAGCTTTATCTTTCTCACCGCCTCTCTCCTCCGCGTTCACAAGACGCCCTGCAAACTCTCCATCAGAAAGTTTCAATCTCCCGTTTTCTTTATCGTAATCTACACGAACAAACTTAAAGAAAACTGGGCCTCTTGTGTTTCTCGTTGCTGCCTTTGGCGGAATGATTTTCTTTCTGTACTGCCCTTTCAACTGAGCAAATTCTGAAAGGAGCTCGGCAATCTCTGGAAGAGCGGCCTTAATGCCTGCATCCACTTCAATCTTCAAAACAAGGATGAAGTACAATCACTTCAAAATCGGGATCATCAAAACGGCTGCGAAGTTTAAGTTTCTGAAGCCTTTCTTAAAAACACCCACTCAAATTCGCGTCAAAAAAATAATTTCCTGGTATATATCACCGAAAGGTCTCTGATGAGTCTCTTGGCGGAGACGAAGCATGCGTGTCAGACCAGCCACGAAAGTATTCATTAACAATTTACACGTTACGCAATTGGGAATACTTACGCGATGTAAGGCCAGATTGCACCATCATTTCGACGCTAGCGGGACTTCGAACGCGATGTTCGACGAGTTAGCTTCACCGAAAGGTCTCTGATGAGTCTCTTGGCGGAGACGAAACATGCGTGTCAGACCAGCCACGAAAGTATTCATCAGCGCATGTGCAAGTAAAAACAACATTTCCACTTATATTGTCGTCATTACTCGCACATGTGCTGATACAAACGGTCATAACTTTTGAAATACTGAAAACGTACATGTGATTTTGCATTAGCAGATAAAGGACTACACTTTTCGACTGTGTAGAGTAGAGTTATCAGCTACGTCCCGAAATTGAAATATTTGCTTCTAAATCAAGGCCATTTTTCAACCTTGAGTTCGTTCGATGCCGATCAGTAGTGGTCATTATATCCTTGATTTCGCATTTGAATGATAAATCGAGGGGAAAGTTGCTACTTTCTAAGAAAACTAGAAATGTTTATAAACAATTTGATATAAAAATTGTCGGTGTTCAAAGCGAATTAAATATTTGACAGCGGCTCGAAAAATGCCTTCTTTTCTATTTTTTTCAGACGTTGTGGCGGGTCCCCAAGGGGTAAAATATTTGATGGCTCCTAACGCAGCCTGAAAATCATTTTCTGTCATTTTAAATCAAACCAAATATGTTTTTAGTTCTAGCCTTGGTAAAGTCTTTCAGTTGCCTGAGTTTCAGGCAAAACTATTTTTGACACGAATTTGAGTGGGTGTTTTTAAGAAAGACGGCCTCTAAAAAGTGTCGATAAATTTCGTCAACCTTTTTTCCTTTGGTACAATTATTCATATTTTTTGTACATTAATAGACTGATACCCATACGAGGTGGAGTTGCCATGTCGAATGACTTCCGACTCCTCCCTCGTAAGAAAATGCCTGAACGGATGAACAAATACAATTAATAAACAAATAAATAAATAATAAATAAATACTTATAAAATGTGACCCTCCACGGGATTTGGGTCACTTTGGTGTTGACACGCGCACGACACGCTCGCACGGAGACACCATTTAACACGGAACAACCGTGTCCAGTTAATCTCTCATTAAAATTTATTTTGTTTTTTTAGAACACGGTAAAAACAAAGGCCTAGACAATCGTCCGTGTCAGTACTCGAAAACAAAAGCTATCGTGCGAATAAAGCACGCTTACCGTGCGAAACAGACACGCTTACCGAGCGAAAAACACACGCTTACCGTGCGAATTACCGTGTCAACGCACACTTACCGTGCGAAGGATGAGAAATAACACGTTTAACGTGCGAAGAGAGAAGTATATAAAGTCAGGGACTACCATAGCACGCTTTCTCGTCAGACGGTTGATCTCGATCAATTCGGCCGATGTTAAAATAATTGCCAAAACTTCGGCTATGTCGTTCTCATACTGCCGAACTATATCTTCTGAGACTTTAAACATTATTAGTTTGATCTGACACGCTGTCACGACAATAATTATTAAAAACAAGTAGCTGCCGAAAGAAACAGCAATACCCAAAATATTTGATTACACGCGTAAAAAAACGAGCGAAAAAACCCGATGTAAAATCTAGTAGTTTGAGCGACACATACTCTAAGATTACTCTGCCATAATTATTATCTACCGTTCGTAGCTATTCAATTTGCCATGTTAATAATTGACAGAAAACTTATCTCGGCAATCTCGATTATTGAAAAGTTAAGGACTTGCAAGGATCGATCGAGTTTCTGAAATGAACACTCGCCCGAACTCGCATTTCAGCAGTGTTGTTCTAAAGAACTACAACATCAGTCTCAGGAAAAAAAATATCCTCAAGTCATGGGCGAATAGGGCGTTTAAAACAGATCAACCTTATTTCTCCTTGCTACTATTGAAGTGGAATTGTAGTGAATATCAAGCTCTTAAGATTCACTTAAATCCGCGGGTTCATTGCACATCGCACTCAGGGCAAATCGGATCGACTGGAATTTAAATAATCACTTCAACCGGCATTTCGAATTTAATTTCGTCAAAGGTAAAGTGCAAAGAACAAATTCCTTTCGTACCGTGTCAAGAAACAAAACCTTCTCGAAACGTGACAAGCAACACGGGAAGCTAACTTCTACCGTGTCAAGCAACAAACCCTTTTCGTACCGTGTCAAGCAACACGGAAGCTTACTCCTACCGTGTCAAGAAACAAAGCCTATCGTACCGTGTCAAGAAAACAAAGCTTTTCCGTGTCAAGCAGGTAAGAACAAAGGCAACCGACACGGAGCACGTTAGCTTTTGTTTTGCTTATTAGTTATGCGCATATCGAGGTTCGTGACACGCTAAGCGTGTCGTGTTAAAACCGTGCGAGCGTGTCGTGCGCGTGCCAACACCAAAGTGACCCAAATCCCGTGGAGGGTCACAAATAATAATAAATAATAATAAATAAATACTGGCTCACAACGGTTTTTAACTCTTATACTTTGATAGGTCAATGATATCAAACAAATTACCAATCATCGCTGAACAAGTTGGAGGCATTTCTATGACGTCACTGGTATGCATTGCAACGGTATAACCTGTTAAAAACACCCTTAATTTTCCCTTTACGCGCTTATAACCCAAAAACGAGTCCCGTGACCCTCATTTTTATCTGCTATTTTGCTTGTTTACAAGCAAAGTGGAAAGATAAAGTGGGGAAGCTTGGTGATCAACACTTGCGATCTCGTAGAAAAAACGTGACTTGTCACATTTACAAACGTTGTATAACAAATTTGAAACGTGACTAGCCCATATCATACATGACATAGCCAATTGAGAATGTGTGGTTCCGCTTTCTCATCTCAAAACAAAACTCTACGCACGTGTTTCTGAAAGCCGATCTATTAAAATTTCTGATAGATTTTGCTCGTCGAAGCCAAGAAAGTATTACTAGACATCATCTTGATTTGGAAAATCTAAAGAAGAAAGTAAATGTAAATTAGATTTTCCAAATCAAGATGATGATCTATAAAAAGCGTCGCACTAAATTTCGTATCAATGGATTATGTCACTTACGCTTAAACACGAACAACCCGCGGCCGATGTCAGTGCTCGAACTTAACGGTCGTCCACTCGTCTAAAACGAGTAAAAATTGGCCAAAACGAGTAGTTTTTTTTTGCCACTAGTCCTCTGGACGAGTAAAGTTACAGTTCTTCGATAAATATTTGCTTTTGTATCGTACTAAAACTGAGTAAAAGTGTCGAAGCAAACGAAGAATTTCCGAAAACGAATGTTTCGAAACGACGAGTAAAAAATGCTAGGCGTTCTCTTGGCAGGTAAAAGCCTGGGTTCTACTCAAAATGAAACAATATGGCGGCTTTTCGTGTTTGCTCCACTTGATAGATCTCGGTCGCGTCTATATTTTCTTTCAAAATACAATTTGTCGAAATGTCCAAACGAAAACAAGTTCTCCATTCTTTCTTTGGAGGAAAGCAAGATCAAGAAATCAACACAACACCTTCAATGCCTGCTGCAGCTCCGACCAAATCAGACCAAATGAACACGGAAGTTTCGGGAATCGTGGGAAGAAAGGTACAAATGGCTCCAGTTTGATGGAAAAGAAAACAAAATGTTTTGCAAGTTTTGCAGGGGATTTTCAAATGGAAAAAACACGCAATATTCCCTGACGATCGGAACAAATAACTTTCAAACTGCTTAAAGTCACACGAGGCCAAATGATGCATATATGTTGCAGCTCTTACAGTGCATGTAACAGAGAAATTGTTGTAATACTTAATTACTAAAAAAATACAAATTATATTGTTTGCGTTTAATTTTGATCATGGTTTGGCGTGTATTTACCTGCTGGCGCAAATTACTTACTGCATTACACGTGGGAAAATATGTAAAGAGTGACCAGTAGCTTTGCTCCTGGGACGAGTAAATTCTAAGCCTACTCGTCCTGTGGAAGACCAGACGTAAAAGTTAATTTCGAGCACTGGATGTGCACATGATTTCAGGTGATGCTGTAGTCTTGATAAACGTTACAAATTTACCCTGTTTTTTTATCAACTGTATGAGTTGAGCCGTAGCGAAAAGGCCAAATGAATTTAATTATTACGATCACACGGATCCAGTTTTTTAGAACGTCAAACTTAAACATATTAAAATACACGAACGAAAGAGAACATTGAACAATCGAATTTAAAATGAAACGAAATTACTAAAGGTTAACGATTGTCCTCCCGCTTGCCTGAACATTTCAAAACGCACGAAGGCAACGAAGTTTAAAACGATAAAGAACGCAAATTTGTACTGGTACAAGTCTTTCACACACTAAAGCGGCGCTAATATTTAACCTAAAAGGATTAAGAATTCAAAGTTGTACTGGTACAAGTCTTTCACACAATGAAGCGGCACAAATATTTAACCTAAGGCACTTAATTTCATGACAATTGATCGCGTGACTCACGCTAAACACGAGTAAATAATCGTTTTGTCGCGTTCTTCCAGACACAGATTCCAGAATGTCAATAAATTTAGCAAAATAGCCGTAGTCTCATAGAGACCTTTGATTTATTACTGAATAACGATCAGCATGTAAAGACACAACTTTTTGCAAAGTTTAAAAAATTTCTCCCGAGCGGTTTCAGAGCCACCTTAAATTTCCAAAAAATTAAGGTGGCTCTGACACCGCTCCAGAGAATATCTTAAGTTTGACAGGTTAAACTGTTGCTATGGTAACCGTTGACATCATGAAAATGACTCCCCCTTGTTCAGCTATGATTGGACATTTGTTTGATTTCATTATTGTACCAGCAACAAGTAAAGATTTGTAGAACTGACCCATCAAAGTATAAGAGCTGGAAAGTACTGGAAACCGTTGTGAGCCTCCTTAATTCATGTATTAACATACAAATAATATGCACCAAATAAATACCTCGTGTTGACGCTTGCCTTTCAGTAAAAATCGTTCGCTATAAATCACTGAATATATCAGACGCAGTTTCTGATCTTCAAGGCCTTCCATCCTGTTTGCATCCAAAGCTGTCTTGGCGAGTACTTCACGAAGATCCGGGTCTTTTAAGTACTCCTCATCTAGTTTTCCGAGTTCCAGCTCTCCAAGCTCATCGTCAACCTTGACGTTCACCTTGACAGTTTTTGCAGCTTCCAATTTAACGGATACATGACTATGTTGAAGAAAACAAAAACACAAAGGCATTTGGCAAAGCGACAACACGAACTTTGAAAAGTGGATTGCATCAAGTACCAGCCTAGCACTCGGTGAGGTGACTATGTACTTATTACTTGGCTTCACACTAGAAGCTAAGTTAGTTTCAAGTAAGCGCTTGACTGAAGTGCACTTGAAAATCTCAAGTCGAATTTCACAAATTGACTGAGTGGGAGGGCCGGACGGGAAAATATTTGGCTCGAGGTTGCGAGGTCCATGCGTCCTGAACGAGAGCCAAATATTTTCCCGTCCGGCAAGACCTAACTCAGTCAATAAGCATTTTATCATATGACCACTGAATTTTTTTAATGTTTTTTTTTCGTGGATGAAGACACGGCAGTACGTTTAGCACGCATTTTGAAAAGCCAATGCTAGCTCGTAATTTGTTTTGGAAGCCAGTAAAGTGCATTTGAACTGGGAGGTGCGTACAAAGTATTCAAACTTCTGTTAAAATTGTCAAAACTACAACCAAATCGGTGCCAAATCTTCGAGTTTTAGCTCCATTCCAGGAGATTTCACTCTGGCCAAATTCATCGTACATGTTTGCAGTTAGCAGAAATTTCCAAGGAAACGTTTATGAAGAACTACAACAAAAAATTTACACGACGTTTCGGCTAGTCGTGCTCGTTTCAGCGAAGTCTGAATTGAACATGATTGAACAACTACTAGCGACGTTTCTTCAGCTGAGCCAAAATTCACCATTGGTTTAAACGAGAGGATAAATTAATTGTCCACCAAGAAGGATTTTGGATGTTAAAAACAACGTTAGGTCTTGATCTATGAAACTATACTTGTGAAGGGGTAAAACATACTTACTTGAACTTTACTTGGTGACCACGGAAACTTTCGTAGTTCAAAGAAGCCGAAGTACGCCGCCAAGTATGGTCTACACCACACTTGAGAACGCACTTGACCAATAGGAAATGGAAGCCAAATGAATGCGTGCAGCGTTGTCACGATTCTGAAGGAGATTGACGGCTTGTACCTCAAGTTATATACTTTGTCATCAAGTGTGAAGCCAAGTTTTGTAGAGTTCGACTTGAGATTTTCAAGTGTGCTTGAGTCGAGTGCTTACTTGAAACTAACTTAGCTTCTAATGTGAAGCCAAGTTATATCATGATTTGGAAAGGGGTCATACAGGAAGTTAAGGATTTTGCTTCGCTTTGTTCATGCCTTCGACTTCAAGTTGTTTTCTTTACCAGACTTACCACGGAGAATTCATGAACGTCTTACTCTCCTCCGTAGAGGCTCCTTTAGTGAGGGAAGGCGAAAAACACGTGTCCCCCGCGCGCTTTCGTTTCGATTCTCTCCAGGCTCCGCGCGCTTACTTTTCACCCCTCCCCATTTCCCAGCCCTTACGACACAAAACAGACCTTTGCGGAAGAGAGAGTGAACGTCTGCTGCTGCTGCTTAGTCCTTGCAGTCGATACTCCTCGACGATGTTGAGCTCTGCATTACGGTTGACGTCCAAATAGCACGTAAAATGCTCCTCGGGGATCAGGTTAGTCATAAACGTACTCGCATTTTTTTTGGTGTGAATCAAAAATTACACAGCAGGAAAGAAAAATTTAGTTTACTTATTCTTCTTCAATGTTTATCATGACTACGGTTTTATTTAGAAACCAGGATACCCGTTTGTCCGAGTATGTAGTTTTTTGACAGCTTTTAATTTCGATTTTATTGTTGTTGTCAGGAGTTTTAACACGTTTTGTTCTAAATTTCAGCGCTCGGAAATTACATTGATTTCTAAATAGTAAAGTTCAAACATGCTGGACATTCTTTGCTTTAAAAATAATCTTTAATATCGCTCATTTTGAATTCAAAGGTGTGGGATCAAATGGCCGCCATCTCGCGGCAGTAGCGGGGCCGTACGCTTTTCTAGTACATGTAGGGCCGTACGGCTTTTTCCGGCCCTGTCAGATTGAGGCCCCCATACGGGAATTTCTTCATCGGTACGGGTCATATGATAAATACAAGTCTGTAATACCGTGTTTCCTCGTAAATAGCCTACGACGATTAGTTATTTTTTGAGCAAAAAGGGGCGATTATTCGAAAGGCAGCGATATTATACATTGTAGGCACTATCTGTCTTCTCATTGCCAAAGGGCCTAGGTACAGTTAATTCTGGGAATCAGCGCAACCCACGGATTGTTCACTAATCTGCTAGCAGATTAATTTAGTGAATAATCTGTAGTTTGCGCGCGCAATGCATGATTTCCAAGAGCAATGTCAAGTCCACAGGTGGTATTAGACGTATTAGCGCAAGGGTTGAAATCGTTTGTCGTTATTTTCTTTAAAACAATGCATAATAAAACAAATATCAGATTCGGTTTTTGTGATATCCAGAATAATCAAGATCGAGGTAAGTGTTATCAGCCGAAGCCGAAAAACCTCATCCAATAATTGTTTATTATTTTCACCAAATCGAAGTGATTATTCGAAGGCGACGATTAATCGAGGGACGGCCATGTCAAAAAAAACTTCAACAGTACGCCTTAGACAATTGTCTTGACTTCTAACTCTATGAAATTAAATAAAATTTATAAATAGATTTAGCCAAGCCTAAAAGCAGAGCTCCCAATTTACTGACCAATAACAGAAAAAATATAGCACTTGAGCCCACGATCCAATGTAAACCATTATTTGGTCAGTGGTAAACTTCAAAAAACATTCAACCTCAATGAGTTCTGTATGTGAGCCCGCAATATGGTCATGTGATACTGGTCAACGGATACCTTGTTAATTGTTTTGACAGCTGTCAATTGACCATGACATGGATGTCCAATATCAAAGATGTAAGCTGGCATTAACCACAACCTTAAACCAATTTCTGGAGTATGACCGCCATGCCCAGGGGGGGGGGGGGACTCCCCTATATGGCCTATACGGGGACGTGCCGCTGGATAGGGTATGGTTTTTGACTCCTTCAGCCCTGAACAGGGTATATAATTTCAAGCTCCTCTGCACTGTCCTATTAAAACAGGGCCTGAAGCTGTCCTAGACAGGGTATGGCTGCAAGACATTGTTTTCGCTTTCGCTTCAATAAAAAGCATTATTTTATTTGGTGGGGTCAGTGTTCTCGCATTTCAATGCGTCAAAGATCGCAATCACAATAAAGCATAAATGATTGTTGATGTTGTCCTATGTCCTTAATAGGGTCTTAAAAAAGGGGGTGCTGTCTTACACAGGGTAGGAATTTAAGATTTTTATTGTCCTAAACAGGGTCAGGATTTCAAACCCCCAACGGCACCCCTATACCTTAACGTAGGTCAAGTACCCACCCCGGGCCGCCATGTTGGGGCAACTTCGTCGTCGCCCGCGCCCGCGAGCCATGCCGCTAGGCTTGATGACCATGAAAAACCAAAAGCATGGGTCTGTTAATTTTCTATGGGAATGGGGCTCTGCTCTGCGGCCCTTCGCGCCACAGGAAGCTCAGCTACAAAAACTCAGTTACCTTGACGCTCCGATAGCTTCCGCCTCATCTTCTTCCTCCGCTAACTCTAGTGGGTTCTCTTCCTTTGAAATGATCTTGTTGACGGTCTTAGTAAATTCTTGTTTTTTTTTCTCCTCTACATAATTCTCCAATACTTCAGTGACAATGAATTCTGATTTAGCATATGGTCGCCTGAAAATTGGTCTCCGTTTCTTTACAACAAGAGCAAGAGGTTTTATCATTGACGTTTGACCGTGTGAGACTGGGTAATAGTGATGATCATCAAAATTTTCCTCTGCAAAGGCTCGAAGAACTTTTTCAATCGGCATCTTAAAGGAAAATCAAATATCTCTGTTAGAGTGGTTTTCACTTGAGTGTCGAAAGTAAATTGCGTTTGCTTTGGTTTTGCATTAGTACGCTTAGTGATTGGGTTAAAAATCTCGCGCCACTTTCTCAGCCAAGCAGGAGTAAAACCAAAACCAATCGTAACTCGCTCGCGCACGTTTTCCTGCGCTTCGTGCCAGCTACATGTATTTGCTTCGAGTTTTGATTGGTTCACTGGATTGTCTGTGTCCTTTGTGATTGGCCAGAGTAATTACTTTGGTTTTGGTTTTACGACACTCAATTGAAAACTGCTCTATACTACCAACATCACATAAACTCTGTATGCAAGAACAGAAGTTCACGGGCAAGCAAACCATCAATCTGATATCTATTAAAATATATACACTCTTTTTTTCTATAAGAATACATTTTATAAGAATATCGAGGCTGAAATTTGCAAAATTTTAAGAAATTATTTTGAGATTTTGAAAAGAATATAATTTTATTTGTGTGTTGATCAGAAATCTTGTAAATACATTAATATATACAACTAGCCAAATGTTTGATGCTAATGACAGTTAAACGAAATCACATATGTAGTGTACAGCTATTTCGAGAAACGTTGTCGGAAAAAAGCACAAAACTGCACAAGCCAATCCCTAAAGGTAGTATGGGTAGACGTATTGAGCTACTGCACGTGTTGAATACTAATGAGATATAACAACAAAATAAGCGCAATTTTCAGGTTTTCTTTCTTTTCAGACATGTAGAAACAAGGTACGTTTAGACCCTCTGAAGTTCAGAAGATTTTTTCCTCACTCAAAGACATGCGACAGTAAAAGTAAAGCTACAGATATAGGCCTCCTGAGAAGAAAAACAAATTCTCCACGTGCAAAAATACAAACTTGTAAATTTCCTCTGATCTAGGCCAATATGCAAAATTCCAGTGAATACCCAGACCACCTTTCGGTCTTGTCGCGTGCACTTTGATGTTTTTTTTTTTCGACAACCTTTCTCAAAATAGCTGTATACAGCACAAATGAAAATGTCACAAGAATATTTTCAGTCTTACATCGGCAGAAAAATTAGAATATTCAGCCTGGACCAAAAACAAAAAAAACAAACAATATTCTTATAGAAAGACAAGTGTATGATCAATAAAAATAACATATGCTCTGCAATTTAATTAACAACCTTATGAGCAATACCTGGTCAACCTCTTAAAATAAGAACTGCAAAATCAAGAGGCAAGTGTATAGAAACACTGCATAGCTATTGCAACTTGTAGCTTCTTCAAAACACCAGCACTCACGAGATAAATTAAAATTCACATTAATTTTGTGATCCTATAGACTTGTAATAAATACCCGATTCAAAACAAATACAGGAGAAAATTTGATCCCTAAAATGCTAAACGCACCAAGTTTCATCCTAAAATATCCTAATCACTGTCTCCCTACATCACTTTTATCCACAAGTTACTTTTTCCTTCGCCCCCTTAAATTCAGCTTGTCAGAATAGCGGGTAATATGTATACAGTATGTTGGTCTGAGCTCCGAGTTTGATAGAATTCAAAACAGCCTGTCATTTCTCTCTAAACTTGTGACGGAAGCTTGAGGTGGGGTGAACAAACGTTTTTTGATATGGTTCGGTTTTGTTGGATGACTTTTAATGTCATGTCATCAATTAAACATAACAAATGGTTAAATGTTCGGTCGCCCTCCTGCTGGAAAGAATAGAACAGAACCCAGTTCATGGATTTAATAGATCGATTAAATTTGACTGGGTTCGAATGAATTTGATTGTGCTCTATTTTCACACCAAACTTTGGGCCATTCCATTTTATATCCACACCCCCCCCCCCTTATTGATGAGGTAAGTCAAAATTTACCCCCTAAGAAAAAAAGATCAAAGTGCTAACATAATAAAGGCTCCCTTCAGAAATAATCCAATTTTTGAATTCCCTTCGAAAAAAAAAAAAACAACTTTTCCCAAACAACTTTTCGAAAGATTAAAAGCACCGACAGGGCTACCCCCTCAGAAATGACTTCAAAAAACCCCTTCAGAAAATCTCATCAATAGGGGGGGGGGGGGGGGATTATAAAATGGAATTGAAACCTGATGTAGGCTGTAGATATTTAGCTAATATAACAATACTTGTGTGATGAGCTACAAGAACACGAGTTTGTCTGACGCTTCTTTGATCTTTGATGCCTGAAAGATCGCTTCCGGGAAAAGTAGATGAAGAAGCAAAGTGCTTTGCGTGACCATCTAAACACTGCCGAGTAAATAACTCCGAGTCACCGTACAAGTTCGCCAAGAAAGGCGATAAAACCTCTTCTATATCTTATAGATCAGGCTGTAAGCATTTTACCAATCAAGGTTGGTTTTTAAATCGTTAATGACGATCGTAAGCGATCGTTGGAGTGTTTGATTTTAGTCGCAGTTCAACTTTCTGACCACTTCCTGCTTGCGAAACAAATCTCGTTAGCGGTCATCGGTTTTCATTTTCTTGATTTTGAAAAACCTACGAATATCATATACACCTTAAATATTCAATTTGGATTCGATTTTCGAATTTTCCCCAGTTCTCACTCGATCGATCGATCGTACGATGAACAGCGAAAATTAAAAACAGTCTAAAATTCAGGAATTATTCTTAAAGAAACAGACAACCATCGGGCAAATTCGTTTCGTTATTGATGAGTTCCTTGACCCGATTGATTACAACGTTTTGCAAAATATATTATGAATACTGTAAGGATTTTTTGATGCATTTCAACCCCCTTGGCTTAAGTTTTAGGCAGAAGGTTTGGAGACATTCAAAGGCCAGTACCCCATAACTAAAAATACAAAAGTTCTCCAGTACCACACTCATTTTAAAAGTCAAAACTTTGGGAATGTTATAATCGAAGTGATCCTTAGCTTACCGTTGCAGATGAGAGTTATATTCTCTGGAAGCTTGGGAATACTCTTTCGATGCAAACCTGTGTTCTGTAAACAGGCAATGCGTCTAAAATAGTCACTAAAATAACTAGAAAATTGTTGTACACCTGATGAAAATGTCATCGATTTCGATTTCGTGACTCGCACTTCGTGACTCGTCTCCAGTGTCCTCACGGCCAGGTGAAGAGGGCTTGGACGATTTACGGTTTTTTTGAAACTTTGTGTTTATGAGGTACAGTCTAAGCAGACGAACGCCTCCAAAGAATTCTGTCACCAACGGGCCTAGCCTCCCACGCAGTCGTTCTTAGAGGCGATCGTGTTCCCTAAGAACGACTGCATGGGAGGCTACAACGGGCCCAATATTCACATTAAGCATGAAAAGTTATGCTTGAAGCACTAAAAGTGATTAAATTACTAACGTTGCTCATAAGAAATGAAGCAAAAAGGGGGCATTGTTACAGGGGGTTTAAATATTGCCGGAGGAAATTACTTTTGTCTCATGATGCATTTTTATACACTTGATCTCCTCTTAGAGAGCTACGTTTGATTGACTGTGAGTCATTCATCTGGTAAACGTTTTAACAATAGAACACAGTGTATTCGTGGAATGTTATTTTTGAAAAGCTCCCACTGACTTAACTTTGTAGATCAGTTCTTGTGCCAAGATCACGACATTCTGGACATTCGCTGCTACTATCCTCCTGCAAGGTACGTCATGACATTTCGTAAATCTAATGTAACATGTGGCAACGGGAAGTCCGCTAACTATAACGTAATATAAAGTGATTCATTTATACACTTTGGGTTCTGCGTTTTAATTCAAGCTTATTTTATATTCAGGTGAAGTGTTTTCACCACTGTTGCGTTACCTCGGTTATCTCGGTGGTCACATTCTTGCCTACAACATTCTTAGCGTCAACTGTTTTATTGCCTTAAAAGGCAGTTTAGTTATAGCTATTTTGCAAATGTGGCAAGTGTTAGTTAGTACAACAATTTGCTAGCGAAACGAAACATAAGCACGTCAGTTATGCAATGTCTTCTTCCAAAGCCACGGCTTTTGTAAGCGGGCTTTAAATTTACCTTGTAGACAACCTGCATCACATCGACCTTGCAAAGAAAATATCTTATTCCGTTGCCTGGCTTCGAGTATGTAAATTAATTTCTGCTGTTAGCTCCGACTGACTAATGTTATCAATGGCATAGTTAGTAACTATGACAATAGGTAATTTTTGAGCATAACTTCTTGATATAAACGATATTGTTTGTGTACCACTCGCTATTCTTGCAAGGTGTTGGTGGTGGGGTTGAGTCATTTAAGGCAAGGTTTAATTGTTTCATTTGGTTGTTTATTTTATTTACTTTACTGCTGATTTCGGATAGCATACATGCTTGAGTTCACATAAACCACATAAGAAAATTATTGTAAAAATAAAAAAATATGTCGAATATAACCATCGTGTCATGATAAGACGTTACGAAAGGAATGCAATTTTGAAAATTATTCCCTTTAGCAACTGCGTTAATAATATATGACATTGTTCTGTTTGCTCCAATTAGGTAATTTACTGTGTTCTATTCGTTACGATTCCATGAGTTTTTAAGTGTTTATGCCAAGTAAAGTTTAATATTTACTGTGTCGTGCAAGCGAAGACGAAACAATGCCTGAAAACCTTACCGCCTTTGAGCAACTGTATAAATGGCGAGATGAGGCAAACCTGCTTTCGATCACGGAGAAAATATGAAGAAATAGCGCTATGGAAGTTATTTGTAAGTGTCAGAAAATGTTTCGCTGTGCGCTCCTAAAACGTTTGCATGGTCGATGACTTACATGTATGTCAGGTTGCCCTCAACCAGAGCCAACCAACCATTTCAATCACAACCACAAACTTCAAAAATTCGAGAGCCCAAAGACGTACGGAAACCTATAAATAGTGGTCCAGTTTTTTAAAAAAATTACTATGTCAGTGTACTGAAGCTAGAAATAAGTGATATCATTGTGATGCCATCAGGAACATTAGATCTCAACTTGAAAAAGTTAGGCTGACTTTTTCAAGTTCTGCCCTTGTGGCCCGGCTGAAGAAACATCTAAAAACTAATAACAGCTCCCAACTTCCTTCAACAACAATTTACTTTATATCTTCATTTTGACGTTGTAGGCGCATTTCGTGTACGAGCGAGAGTACTTCGCCAATTTTAGTACTTTTAATTAAAAAGCAGAAAAATCCCTGATATTGATCAATCGCCTCAAACGGACACTGTCGGAAAAGTGTTCCAATGAGAAACGTAAAAGCAATCAAATCAAATTAACTGAAAAAGCCTCTTTTTTCGGTATAGCACGAGAGAGGGAAATGAAATTGCGTGTCCCGTGACGAGTATTTAAAATCTGCATTTTTTTAATCAGGGCGGGAAATAAAGTAATGCTTGTTTTCATGGTTCTGCCGCTACTTTGTAGCTAGCCACTCAGCCTGCTATATTGGGAATCCGTGAATCTGATTAGTTTTCTCGTTGTTTTCTACTCGTTGCTGCGGATAGAACACGATTGCGCGCGCGTTGTTCTTGAGTTTTTTCTGCCGTCACAGTCGACTTTATAACGGGCAGGAAGCCTTGCACCCTGCGAGCAGAGACCTTTCTTTTCCACTGATATACTTCCCAAATCTCAACCGCAGGGAAGTTAAAAGAGGCTCTTCTCGCAGGGTGGAAGCCTTGTGCCTTTTCCTTTATAACGTCGTCTCTTGGTACAGTCTAGAAAACTACTCTTAGAATTCTCAATGACCCCTATCAATACTCTGATTTGCTCCTAACAGCAAATGGCTAAGATAAATCAACCCGAAATTTCTTGACCAATCACAGCAAGGAATTTCCAAGGCCTGCTATTAGTATGAGTGACGTCACACCGCCTCCAGCTCCAACACTAGACTTTGATGACAAGAAGTTAAGAGGTATGAAAACACTAAAAATTGAAAAGTGTAAGTAGGTTAAGAAAGGTAATTAAAATCTTAACCTAATTATAAGACTGGCTCGTAATTTAAACCTTTCAAACAAGAATTTAAAGTAGTATTGTATTTTCATTTTGTTTCGTTTAGCAATTGCGGAGGTCTACAACAATGAAGGCGAAAGCGAACACGGAAAAGGAGACTTTGTGAAGGCCATTGAGAAGTACACTGAAGGAATCAAAGTGAACTGTAAGGATGAAAATCTTAATGCAGTATTGTTCACAAACAGAGCTACAGCTTATTACCACTTAGGTGAGAATTAATTCTTTGGTTTGGTGTGTTAAGTTTCCGTAATTTGAAACATATATTCACAGCAAAATGTTTATTTCAATGATAGGAAATTACCAAGAATCCCTGAAAGATGCAGAGGCCGCGAGAAAATTCCAGCCAAACTTCATAAAGGCAGTTGAAAGAGGTAAGGAGTGGTCATTTTAATCAAGTGAATTAGCCCATAGTACGATCACGTTTTGTCATACATTCAGTGGGCGTGCTTTATTTAGTCATTCACATTATCACGGTATGGCTCGCACTTATATATAACTGAACACATTATAGATCAAGGAATGCATGTAACTGATGCACATAATTCAGAAATTAACATTTCAGCGAGGGAAAACTTTTAATGGTCCGACTGAGCTAGGAAGGAATCCGTAATTGCCATTGATCACCTAACGTTTGCGTCCGAGACCTTACTACAAATAACTAAATTGTCTCCTTTGTGGCTCTTTCAGGAGCGAGTGCTTGTGTTAAGCTGAATCAGACTGAAGAAGCCATCAAATGGTGCGATGAAGGATTAGCAGTATCCTTTAAAACTGTACTCCCCCAGTCCAATTACTATTACAAATTACGAAACATAAATTAAAGTAATAACATTTTAACACTTTTTGTATGATCGATGTTGTTGCTGTACGTGGTTTTCATCTCGATGTAATTTTTTAAGGTTTCTGTTACTTACAGTACAATCATTTTATTTATTCTAACTCTGTTTCTATAAGTATATACTCTAAGGTAAAATTTATGAAAGGGTTAGACCCTCGGTAGGCTAATGCAGTTATCTAAAACACTAGATCAAGTGTAGGTATGAAGAACAAGCCCATGTATTTGTCAACAAAACACAAAGATCCTAACGATCGCGTTGAATAACCAAATTGAGCTCACTAAAGTTTGTACCATAATAATGAAGTCGAAAAGGAAAGTTGTATTACCGGAATCAAGCATTTCTGAGATCTGTTTGTTCTTCTTATAAAGTTTGCCGTTGGCGTAGACGTTCTAGACAAGTTGCCTTAAACGGTTATCAGTTATCAGGTATTAAAATAATTGACGTTACTCTGACACTTTGAGTTGTTGCGCGGTACTTTTGGGAGTATCTCTGTTTGAAGGGGGACTCTTGCTAGTTTTCTTGATGAGTTTAATCACAAGTTCTACTGGTTTTGGTTTTGCTCTCAATTGGAGCTTACACGCTAAAAACAACGCTTAAGAGTTCACTCCTTAATTCCAGAACGTACAGTGATTGGTTAATGTACATTACGTACAGTTTTCCGATTGGTTCAGTTGATAGAAGCGAAGCATAAATATAAGTTTTTCTGATACCAATCACTGACATTGCTGAAACTAAGCGGGTTTTTCCTTCGATACGTGGTCTGTATACAAAATGTTAATTCAATACCACAATAGGTTCCAAAAGTAACAAGTAAATATTTTGGAGGTAACTAAGTAAACTAATTTAAAGTGATCTATTGTTCATAGAGTTGAATGGAATCAAAGTTCCACAGTTCGTGCTGGTCAAAAGACCAGAGTGTCCAGAATTAACTTAAACTAAGTTAGGAACACTTAAGAACATAAATGATAGTAATTAAAAATAGTGACCAGGTCGTTACTTGACTGTTGGGCGAACACAAAAACATTAACTGTTTAGTTTAGCTAGATTAAGTGAAACAATAGTTGTTTACGAAAAGTAATCAAGTCGATCTGGAATGAAAAGAAAAGGGATTAGGGCCTGGAAATTTTCCCACGAGAAACGTTTCCAGCTTGCAAAACAAAATTCAAATTGTTGCAAGAACATGTGCATGAATTAGTCGCATGTTCTGGCACGTGTACGTTGCTAAGTAACAACCTGGTCGTTGTACAGATCACGTTTCGGTACTAAGAAAATTATCATAACTCTATTGAAATTTAAGAAATTAAATAAGATTGTTTGTAATGATTAAACACGTTAAACTACTCGACTTGAATCGACTTGAATTCTAAAACGTAGAAGCGAGAGACAACAATGTAGAACTTTAACAGCAAAACTATTGATAATCACCGCGAATAAAAATATATAAATTTGTATGCCAACAGAGTGGTCAAAGCCCTACCCCTGCTACAGGGCCAAACACAATAGCCAATCAACAACGTACCTTGCCTATCGCGGAAGGATTTTGTGGCTGAATTATGATAGTGAGAGCTACATCACCGTCCATACTATCCCAACAATTTTTGAGTGCGTGTTGTTTTTCGGTGCAATTTGGGCCAAACAAAATAGCCAATCAACAACGTATTGTTATCTGGCATTACCCCTGCGGCAGGAATAAAAGCAAATATTAAAACAGTTTACTCAAATTACAACACGATAGGTGCGTCCCTCCTCCCCCGAGAAAACATTCCAACGCCGTGGCATTTTCTATTTTCATAAAGCACATTCGTCGGCGTTTAAGAAAGTTTCCTTTGCTAAAGACTAAAGGCCGATTCGCACTAGCGGACAAGTTTAAAATGTCATGACATTTTTGACAAAGACAAAATTGTCGCCACAAGTCAGAGACATCTTGAAGAGAACAAAAGGTATAATTATATTTGCACGTGCTTCTCGCATCCCTGTACATTTCTCATGCAGCACGGCCGTCTTGTGCAAACATCAAATATGCAGTACAACACGGTAAAAAATTCTAAAACAATTCGCATTTAAAGTACGCATGTTCTCATGCAGTAGAATAATGATTCGTCTCAAGATTCTTTTCTTATTCTTACATTAACCCGAAACAGTTCACTTATAAATATGCCTTGCCTATCGCGGAAAGATTTTGCGGCTGAATTATGATAGTGAGAGCTACATCACCGTCCATACTATCCCAACAATTTTTGAGTGCGTGTTGTTTTTCGGTGCAATTTGGGCCAAACACAATAGCCAATGAACAACGTACCTTGCCTATCGCGGAAGGATTTTGTGGCTGAATTATGATAGTGAGAGCTACATCACCGTCCATACTATCCCAACAATTTTTGAGTGCGTGTTGTTTTTCGGTGCAATTTGGGCCAAACAAAATAGCCAATCAACAACGTATTGTTATCTGGCATTACGAGGGGCGTGGGAATGCGACTTGTCATGAATTGTCCTGCCTTGAGGCAAGACATCGCCCCCTTTGATGATTTGTCCGTTTTGACAAAATTTGCCCTTGTCCAACAAGTCGTTCGCACTTGTTTTTGCGAATGTTTGACAAAATGTATCGCGCGTGCAACGCGAGCCAATCATAAGACAGCTGCTTCTTTGTTTTCTTGAAATGTTGGACAAATTCTAGGTCTTAAAAAATGCGTTCGCACTTGTTTTCTGTAACAAGTCACACGTTAATGATGAAATCTACCAATTGTTACAAAGAATTAATGTGTCCGCTAGTGCGAATTGGCCCCAAGACTCCCATCGAGTTTGTTTTTTGCTCATCCAGAAATCGCAAATGCATAACCTAGTAGGCTTTGTCGTCTGTTAAGTTTTAATAGTTTTTTAAACTGTCCATCGAGAGAGACAAATAACCCAAGCTTACCTTTTAAAATACTACAACGAACGCGTTTCATGTATGCAGTGTCTGCAAAAAGAGTCGCATGACAAATAATTTATGCAACTACAATCAGTAACGACGTCTGCTAAGTAAAGGTAGTTATCATAACTGATCTTGATCAGTTGATAAGCTTAATGCGTATTCTATTGAACGTTTTCAAAGTAAACCTTGGTATTATTTTCGTTGTTAATACTTAACTTCGAGCAGACCGAGCACGAGAACAAGACGTTGTTAGAATTAAGGGCAGCAATCCCAAACATAAGAATTGATGAAAATAATTCAGAAGCTGAAGCTGTGGAAGAAAAGGTATATTGTACAGTTTATTAGTAAAATTAAACTGACATTATTTTTGGCCAGTACGAGCGTTTTGATTTGCGGGGGAGGAAAGTATTCTAAAAAAATAATTGTTAAAAAGGACACTATTGGTATTCTACCATCTCAGCATGTTCATGTAATATCGTGCTTGTCACAAAAATGTTTGGCCCAGACCTATTAATATGTTTTAAGGGATTTTGAGTTTCGTCATATGGAAGTTGAAGGATTACTAAATTTAGAACCGTTTGAATGTGTGAGACTCTTCATTATATCATGCAGCGAAAATTAAAATAACGTAACCAAAAACCTCTTAAAATGGTAGAGGACCAAAAAAAGACAGTGGATATCAAAATTGCACATGATTTGACTTTTTGCATAAACGCCAGGAAGACAGGGGTTGGCCCATCAGAATTGTTTGAAGGTTCTGCTAACAACATTTCCTGAGCTTTCTTGTATCTTAAACATGCCATGTCATTTTAATCGAATATGCAGGTCGGATTTAGACCACTCAAGGCCTAACAAAATGTTACAACTAGAGGAGAGTACTAATCGCACCTCGAGGAGAGTACTAATCGGTAGGATTTTTTATTCTTAGAAATCCATCCAGGAGAACATTGAAAAGGAAGTACGCCACAGAGCAACAATGGGACATATGTATCGCAGTCTTGGCATGAAATGCTATTATCTTAATAATTTCAAAAAAGCATTAGAGTATCACAATCTTCATCTTAGTATCGTCAAAGAGGTGGAAGACAGAGCTGGGGAAGGAATCGCATATTCCAACCTTGCCCTTGTTTATCATAAATTAAGTGATTTTAAAAGAGCCATCGAGTACCATCTGCTACATCTCAGTATTGCTAAAGAAGTAGGAGATAGGGCTGGAGAAGGAAGTACATGTGGCAATCTTGGATGCGCGTATCGTAATCTGGGTGATTTCAGAAAAGCCCTAGAGTACCATCAGCTACATCTCAATATTGCAAAAGAGATGAAAGACAGAGATGGAGAAGGTAGTGCGTATGGCAACCTTGGCAACGCTTATCGTAAACTGGGCGAATTTCACAAAGCTGTAGAGTACAACCTGCAACGTCTCAGTATTGTTAAAGAAATGGAAAACAGAGCTGAAGAAGGGGGTGCGTATGCAAATCTTGGAAATTCATATTACTCTCTTGGTGATATCAAAAACGCGATGAAGTGTCACTTGCAAGATCTCGCTATTTCCAAAGAGGTGGGAGACAAAGCTGGAATAGGACGTGCCAACGCCAATCTTGGCATTGCTAATGAATGTCTGGGTGAGTTTAAAAAAGCCATAGAATACCACCAGCTGCATCTAAGTATCACTGAAGAATTGGGCAACAAAGCTGGACAGGGGTGTGCATATGGAAATCTTGGCAATGCGTATGATGCCCTCGGTGATTTCAAAAAAGCCATTTATTATCACCAGTTACGTCTGAATATTGCAAAAGAGGTGGGAGACAGACATTTAGAAGGAGGTGCGTATGGTGGTCTTGGCATTGCTTATGGTAACCTGGGTGATTTTAAAAAGGCTATAGAGTACCATCAGCTAGATCTTAGCATTGCCAAAGAAGTAGGAGACAGATGTGGAGAAGGCTCTACGCATGCAAATCTTGGCACTGCGTATCGCAAACTGGGGGATGTCAAAAAGGCCATAGAGCATCACCAACAACATCTCCGTATTGCTATAGAAGTGGGGGATAGAGCTGGAGAAGGCCGTGCGTATGCCAATCTTGGCGTTGCCCATTGCGGTCTGAGTGACTACCAGAAAGCAATAGAGTACCACCAGCAGGATCTCTGCATTGCCAAAGAAGTAGGCGACAGAGCTGGAGAAGGCCACGCATTTGGCAATCTTGGCAATGCTTATCACTCTCTTGGCAATTACAAAAAAGCCATAGAGTATCACCAGGTAAATCTTAGTATTGCCAAAGAAGTAGGAGAGAAGGCTGTAGAAGGAAATGCATGTGGCAATCTTGGTGTTGCTTATTGTCAACTAGGTGATTTCAAGAGAGCCATTGAATACCACCAGCTACATCTCACTATTGCTAAAGATGTAGAAGACAGATCTGCTGAAGGAATAGCTTATAGCAATCTTGGCAGAGCGTATTACTCTCTCGGCGACTTGTGTAAGGCAGAAGAATTTTACAAATCCAGTGTAAGAGTGCTTGATGACATCGGAGACCTTCTTCAGTCCAAAGATGAATGGAAAATTAGCCTTCGGCACTATTACAAAGACCGGTGTACATGTTTATGGATGATTCAGTTGCAGCAAGACAAAATAGATCAAGCTCTTCGTACAGCTGAACAAGGACGTGGACAAGCTTTGATGGAACTCATGGAGTCACAATATAGTTTAAAACTGCAACCGCGTGGATCAAGTGAGAAGATGGGGACAATCGCAAACATTCTAAATTACATTTCGTCACAAACAGTCTTTCTAGCAGTTGGCACAAAGGCAATCAACTTTTGGATCCTACAAAAAGGAAAAGAGCCTCATTTTGTTAACAAAAAATTCGATGCAAGGCATCTCAAAGAGAACGCCACAACTACTGTTTTGTCCTTGAATGAAGAAGCCTACTCGGAAATTGGTGTTCTTAAAAGTATCAAGTGCGAAAATCGTTCCTTGGATGAGTCAATGGTCACTGAAAAGTGTGCTGATCAGAAATCTGATGACAAAGGGTCAATGCCGTCAGACTACGACGGTGGACCCTTGCAACTGTTGTACGACCTGATAATTAGTCCGATTGCAGATTTGATTAATGGAGATGACGTAATCATTGTCCCTGACGGTCCACTGTTCTTTTCTTCGTTTGCTGCATTCATGGATCAACATTCCAGGTACTTGTCTGAAACATTCACAATTCGACTCATTCCGACTTTGACAAGTCTACAGGTGATGGCTGAGTGTCCAGAGCAGTACCACAGTACCAATGGCGCACTGCTTGTTGGAGATCCGTGGTTGGGCAGTGTTCGCATCAAAGGAAAATCACCTAACCAGCTTCCGAATGCCAAAGAGGAGGTAGAAATGATTGGCGAGATTCTTAAAATCAAACCCCTCACCGACAAAAGAGCAACCAAAGCTGAGGTGTTGAGCAGACTGAGCTCGGTTGCTTTAGTACACATCGCAGCGCATGGAAAAGCTGAAACCGGTGAAATCCTTCTCTCTCCTAATCCCACACAGTACAAGAGACCAAAGGAGAAGGACTATCTTTTAACAATGGAAGATGTAAAACATGCAAATCTGAAAGCAAAACTGGTTGTCTTAAGCTGTTGTCATAGCGGTCGAGGAGATATTAAGGCCGAGGGAGTGGTTGGCATTGCACGTGCTTTTCTGGGTGCCGGTGCTCGTTCTGTACTGGCATCACTGTGGGCGATTGATGACGAAGCTACACTTAAATTTATGGAGCAGTTCTACCAACATCTGGTGACAGGAGAAAGTGCTAGTAAGTCTCTTAACCAAGCCATGAAATGGATGCGAGAATCTGAAGACTTCAGTGCTTTGAGGCTCTGGGCTCCATTTGTACTGATTGGGGATGACGTCACGTTGGATTTTGGTTCTGAAAGCAGGTACACATCTTACTTTGTAATACGTAGATAATATGTGTAATGTAAAGTAAAGGAATTATCCTCACAGTGAATTTGCAAATAAAAAAATTTGCAAAGAACAAAGAATCCTGAAAAACTCGATTTAACCCCTAACCTCAGCGATACCGGTGCGATGCTCTGCCAACTGAGCAAGGGCAATTGTGAGTTCATATTTTCCCCTAAAAAGGAATAGAATAAAATAATGCTTTCACATTATCATTTTCAATATTGTGCCGTGTTCGTTTAGTTTCTTTCTCTTTCCATCAAGAAGTGCAAATAGGTACCGGTAAATTGTCGGAGAAAACTGAAAAAATGCCGAGGATAGCCTGTGTTGGACTAACATCCCATCCTGGAGAAAAACAATACTCCAACATCACTTCATTCTACAAAACAAGTGTTTCCTAACAATGAGATACAAATTATGAACAGGTTCTCATTTTAATTTATTTTTAGGACACCCGAGTTGCAGCCATCTGAGGAGGGCACTTGACGTCATAGGTAAGTTGTGATATTGCCACCTAGTGATAGACATCAATTAAATTAACGTTTCGGCATAAAATAACTTATTGCTATTGCTTTTTGCTGTTGTCATCGGGTCGCTGATCAAGAAATAATAAAAGACTTTCAATGGTGTCTTTGTTGCATCCCCTATTTTCTTTTACCCGCATTGTACAGTTAGAATTAATTGGACTGCTGCGCTAATCTTTGATGTTTCTCAATGTTACTCTTTATTTCTGGTTTCTTGCTAGTTGCTCATGAAGTACAAGGTGAAGTGAAATAAAACTCGGCATGCGATGAACACAAGACCCGCAGTTTTAGTGCCTGTAAATGGTGTTCCATGTGGTGTTGACTTCTGCTTAGATATTTTTCACGATATAACACATAAACACATACCTACAGTAAATCAAAATATGCAAGTTATTTAGAGGAAAAAATGGATGATATGCTGTTTCGATTATCATACTACTTCTCAGCAATTTGTCTGTGGTCGACACAACAGAGAAGGCTATTTGCAAGTAGAATACGAGAAATAATAAGGAAGTTTTCACGAAAACACAATTCAAATAGGTAATTTTAGCTTTTCGTTTTACTGGTGTACTTAAAACTGTGTTAAGCTATTGCACAGTTGGACATCCTAAGAAATTTTTATTTACCCTTTGGGTAGGTAAAAGGAAGTAATTACAAGTTGAGGAGTTGTGGAAGTCAATTCCCAAATGAGCGACTCAAACATTGTAATTTTTATCATTTTCCTTTGCCACTGCTCACCGTTCTTCACGATGCGTAACCAACCAGGCCTAAAAGGGATGACTTTTAGTAATTTCACTTTAAGTTGTAGCACAAAATTAATTGTACTCGCTATGTACCATAATTTATCGGTGTCCAAAACAGTCAACTTTGTATTTTACTGAATTTTAGAAATAAAATACAAAGCAATCAATGAAGAGAATTCTTTAATATTTGAAGGCACTGGTAACACCTAATATATACCTTAAGGTTTCTAACTTTAGCGACAATTAAATTAAGGGATTTGAATTTTGCAAGATTTAGTGACTAGGTTCAAATAACCAAAATAAGTCTAAGAATTGACGTCCGATTCTCCAGATAACTTGGTGTTTTCAACTGAAACTTTAATTGATTTTTAGCAAGTACTTTTAAATGGTGACTTTTCATGAAATTGTTAAATTCGCTAAATTAAGTTGGGTGCAGAAAAAAGGAACCTTTAGGTAATTTTAATAAATAACATGTTCTCTACAGCAAAATCGAACCAGTACTCTCAGCCATTTCTATAATAAACAATAATCAATGTACCTGCCATTGACAAAGTTGCCTACAGTGAAAACCCGCATATAATAACCTAGGTTTTTTCAAGTTAGCCTAAACAGGTTCTTATATAAATGATATTTAGTGTAAAATTAGGCTAACTAGGTTCTTAATTAGGTTCTTAACTTTTGTTCAAGAAATAAAGTAGAATTTTTTAATGATCTGGTCTTTAATGTCCAATAACAGTATTCTTGGAGGCTTTGGTAAGCAAAATACTATACTATTTTAATCCGATTTTGTTAAAATCAAACCTATACTGTAACCTTCACTATAATTCCCAATACATCTTGTATACAAAACAACATAACATGATAAAATGTCAAAGTTCCTCTTTTTATTTTTGAAAATAAGAACCTGTTGTAGAATTTTAGCCTAAAATGGTTCTTATGTGAAGGGTGCTTAAAAATGAAATTTTAGCCTAACAGGTTCTTAAATGTTAGGTTCTTATACGCGGGTTTTTACTGTATATCAAAGTCTCTCGTCCGAAAACTGGTTAAGAGTCAAATGAAATTAAATCATTTTTTTTGTTCATATTTTTTTTCCATACAGAACACAGGACTCTAAAACCAGCCAAAGGTAATTAATTCTTCAAGCTAAAAGACCCCTTCTGTCCACAAAGATTTAGTTATGGTGCGAACTTTCCTTTTATTCCTTGTGGAATATCAAGAGAAAACCAAAGCTAGCCCGCACACCTGTGGAGTGAATGGTCGCACGCATTTCGATGCGAGGCGTGGACGGCGCAAAGATTTGCCCCACACGCGTCCACATCGCGAGTCCCGCTTGTCTCTCGACAGCCCAAAGGCAAAGTTCTGTTTTTACACCTTAAGTGAAATGTTTCAATTCATAATGCGATGGTGATGCTGATGGCAACGTTGGAAGAGACAAATGATTACTATTATACAAAGCATTTTGGTTATTCTGTCTGTGCGTCATTGGCGATAACAGCTAAGAATTCCTCCTCGCGGGCTGACTGGGTTGTTAAGTCGTCGCTAAGTCGCCAGATTTTGATTCGCCCTTGTGAATCACCAGTAGCAACTGTTTGACGCCTGGAAGAGAAAAAGATAAAACCAAGTTGATTTGCTTTAGCTGTTTTGGGCCAAATATTGTTTAAGTAAGTTTGAGTTTACTCGGCTCTTGAAGGAAACGTGTCATGGATTTTAGCCAAGTTTAGACATACGATAATGGCCATTATAGTAAGTAAAAAATGAAAATAACCACTTTAAATAGTGAAGGAACATTTCAGCAACATGTACAGCAAATACAAAAGAAGGTACGGATGGTTAAAAACTGACGGATTTTGAAACGGATTGCGATATGGGTTTTTGAGAAAGTGTTGGGCTAAACAGTTTTCAAAGTTTATGTCGTTTGCTTGCAACTTTTAATTACAACGCCAAGGAGACATATTTGTTTGCAGTGAAGTAGCCATGGTTTTGTCATTTCGATCCAAAGTGTATTTTTACTCACTTAATGGCCATTTGTCATCATTGATGTAGTATTGATGTTCTTATATTCATTTTTGAACTTTTACTCTTCTATTTTACTTTCACTTTTTAACCATTTTTATCATATTTGTTATATTAGCAGGGCCCCACTGAAAACCACCTTTTGTGACGTGGGCTCCCTGCTAAATATCTTTTTATTATTATTATTATTATTATTATTATTATTATTATTATTATTATTATTATTATTATCCAAAGAAGTAATTTCCTCGCGAAGAAGTAAGTTTAAGAGCGAGTATGTGGCTTAACTTAATAAACTAGAAAAGACGCAGCCGTGACACAGTCCCTTTAAACGGGTTTCAAAAATTGGAACATGCTCCTACCAATCAAAGCAAACACAAAGTTTACCTCCTTATTAAATCACCATTTGCCTACGTTAAGAGCTAGGAGCCACACTAGCCTGCACGCAACGTCCTTTTTAGGGCCTCGTGCGTGCGTGCCAAGGTTACTTGGGCTGGTTCTTACTCACGGCCTCATGCATGAAAGCACAAAGTGATCCTGCTCGCGCTGGCAGGCTAAGACAAAGAAACTAACACAACAGTAACAACAAAGAAGAAACGAAATACCTTTGAAGGTTGTACTCGAGTGAGTACACTGGAGATTTGTTGGCCGTGACTTCTAGCGTGACAACTGGGTTTATGCGATCAACCTTAAAAAAAAGTATCAGAATCAGGAAAGAGGAAGCATTTTACGTCTTTCTATAAAGTTATTAAAACACAATTAGAAGTTTAAGACAACGACAAATGCTGTGGTATCACAAGCCACAGGCGAGTGTTTCCACAGCTTTTACGAGTTCTCCCAAACTTTCACGAAGCTCCCAGTTGAGGGCACTGATTTCAACATACACCCTGTTCTTGCAGTTTATATGTACGCCCTGTTCTTGTTCTAGTTCTGGTCTTGTAGTTCATACTCACCTTCAAATCATAAATAAGTAAGCGACCATCTGCAGTAACAACAGAAAACACTAAAGGCCGTGAGGGCGACCAACGGACTCTAAACAAGTACCCTGCTCCAGGCTCCACAGAGAACAGGGGCTTAGACTGTTAAAAAGAAATGACACCATTTCATTAGTGCACCGGTATGGCTCATCTAGGAACACAAAAGGATGCAGGATATTACCCACATACCTTAATTAGCTTAAAATCAAGGAAAACTGAAACATACATCACAGTGGTTTACAAAGATAGAAAAACAGCAAAGACGTATCAATGAAACAATCAAAAAGCTCTTTGAGCCACGACTGACTTGTTTTCGCCAAGTTTTACATTTGGTTGTCATACCTTGAATATATATGAGCAGTAGATGATTCAAACATTTCGTTGATACAATTAAAGAAGTAGAAATGAGGAAACATACGTGACAATTGCAGATAATCAGCGGTTTAATAGGAACCAAAATGTCTATTACATTGCTATAGGATCTCTGATGACTGATTCTGTCGGATTTATAGCTCACTCGAGAAGGTGTCAGGATGTTGCGTGAGACGTTTAGAGTTCGAATCTGTAGGAGTCAGTTTTTTCCCCTTCTTTTTCCTTTTTTTTACCCCGTAGCACTAAAATGGTTTGTTTATTATATCGCTCCGTAGTTATGCATTAGAGAATAAAAGCATTTACATGTAAGCCGTAAAGTAATTATGCTGTTAGAGCAGTTTTCAATTGAGTGTCGTAAAACCAAAACCAAAGCAATCACTCTGGCCACCAATCACAAAGGACACAGTCGATCCAGTGAACCAATCAAAACTCGAAGCAAATACATGTAGCTGGCACGAAACGTGGGAAAACGTGCGCGAGCGAGTCACAATTGGTTTTGGTTTTAGTTCTGATTGGCTGAGAAAGTGGCGCGAGAATTTTAAGCCAATCACTGAGCGTTGTAATGCAAAACCAAAGCAAACGCAATTTACTTTCGACACTCAAGTGAAAACTGCTCTAATAAATATATCAAAACAAGCAGCCACGCACACGATTTTAGCCAACGCCCTAAAACCCGATTTTATTTTCCAATGCTCGCTCATGTAGGACGCTAAGCTACAGATAGACACGAAAGTCATCGATCGATTAATGGCTCTCAATGTCCACTTTTTTGGCAGTCAATTACTTTCTACACGCATTTATCTGCCACATTATGTTTTTTTTGCCTTTTGTTTTTCTTGTCAAACCCCTTTAGTAAATTTAAAAGGCTGCCTTTAACGGCCGCCTTGCTACACTCTTCCTGTTATATCGGCTGCTTAGCTGAATTGCAAAAAAATATTTACAGTTGATGGACCAACCAACCAACCATGTGAGTGAAGCTTAGCTACCCACTATACTTCCTGATTTAAAAATTCAGTCGTAAAAAGGAATGAAGATTGCTACTATTAGTCGGGATTGAGAAGCATTAAGTGCTGACAGTGAAACAAGTTTCATTGAACCATTCACAAAGTGGCATAAACACTCCCTAATAAAAAATATCCCCATTTTTTCAAACTATTTAATAAAAATTAAAATACCCAAACTGTATTTCAAACTACTTTATAACTGCTCTTTCAAAAGTTCCCAAACAAGGCTATGTTCTGTCAATTTCACGATCAAAATATGCCTGACCTGTAACATTGAGTAAAGCCTGATGGAAGCGTCTGTACCACAAGTGAGAAAGAGATTTCTGTGATAAGGTGAACAGTCCACAGAAAACACAGGACCGAAGTGAGGGGAGAAGGCGAATGTCACTGGAGAACGCAATGCTACAGAGCTATGGACATCTACAAGAAAAGAAAAATACAGTATATCAGTTCAGTTTTTTTTGCCATTTTCAAGCGGGTGGAAATATATTTTTTCCCACTTTTTATTAAGATTTTATGAAGCTCAATTATGTTACAACAAGATATTAATAACACTTATCACCACTGGAATTACAGTTGTGTGCCCTATCATATTTATTAATTAAAGCTCTAAGATTGATTTAATCTAAGTTCTTAATCTACTTTTAATAAGGTAGCCATCTAGCCGAATTTACATTCTGTTTTTTTTCAACGCTAATTTTTTCAGTCTTGAATTTTTCCTTGACGATTTGTTTGAACACAGCGGGTGGAAATATGTCATTAGATGAAATAGAGTCTGTATCTGACGTCGCATCATTTTGATAAAATATTGAATTTAATTTTTCTTTAAAGTCTGCAAACTTATACATGGAAATAGGGTAAACTGCCTAAATCTGAGGAACAAAGCTGGTAAGGAAAGCGAACTGTCCCGTTTCAGTTTTCCGTACATTTATCCCAGCCAAGACCTAATCAAAAACTGTTGGTAGAGCTTACTGAAAACCGATAGGGCAACTGCATACTGTGTAGAACAACTGTATGGGGTTATCTCAAACCCAGTGTTATAGTTCCTTTCCTTTGCCAAGTTTAGAGTCAATGGAACCAGATGGGTCATAACCGCCAGAGCTTAACTGCAGTTTATTAAGCACCAAGCGGAGTGTTGTTCCTTCCCCTGGATGGGATACAAATCTATCGGGGGCTAGCCTTCTTAAACAGAATTGCAATCTTAACATTTACTTGTCAGTGGGGGTCCTCTTGATGTCATGGAGCATTTGAACACTCCCCCAGCCTCCGATCCCAGCACAAAAAGGGTGCGGTCTTCATGGGAAAACGACATACTTGTCACTAAAAACAAGATGAAGAAGAAGGTCAGTAAATCTGTGAACTGTGTTATAAGTGAAACAATACAAGAAACGTACGACTGTGTTTGTTTACTAAACCAAAGATGTGGGGTCTTAAACCAAAGAACTAATTGACTGATGAAATGAAAAGCAATAAAAAGTAGCCAATTATTGTATCATGCCATGTGATGCCACATGGCTTTGCTAAAAATTACTGCACAAAGGCAGTGGAGCTTGTGTTTCACTCCACTAAACTGCTTAAAGAAACATGGCATAGCTACAAGGAAACAGCTAGTAAAAGTGAAAAAATAAATTAATTACCTCCCATCTCAGAGTCACCCCGGGCTTTACTTAATCGCATACTCCGAGGAACACTGTCTGTCTGTAAAATGAAGCCACTGACCAGTTTGAGGTCATGCGACCCAGGAGACATTTGCCATACCAGGACTTTGCCATCTCCACTGATGCTGAGGATCTGGAAACAAGGAAACGTCTGAACTTGTAAACACTATTTAACAATAATTGTAATGATTACACAATGAGCCTGACTTTTCTATGAACAAGTAGTCACTAAGGTGCAACTAAATTGACTATCACTCAAGAAAAACAAGGGAGGGTATTCTAGTTGATTCAATAGACAGATTCCAGTCCGAAACCTATAATTTCATCTACAATTTGTTTTATTTTTGTGATTTTCCCATTATGTTTTTCATTACATTGTTTCTTATCCTCAATACATACTAACCAACAAAAATTACTTACTACTATTTTTTAACTAACTTTCTTTAACTAACTTTTTTTAACTAACTACTTTTAAAAACTCTACTTCCTGCTACCGCTCAAAAAAATGTGGACCAGAAAAATCATGCGCAAGATTAGTACCGGGTGAGCAATAAGAACCAGAAGAAAAAGGTGAACTGGGTCAACCATGTGAACTATGAGAACCATAAAAATCAGGAGTAGCAGGAGAACCAGGTGAACCAGGAGAACCAGGTGCACCAGGAGAACCAGGAGAACCAGGTGAACCAGGAGAACCAAGTGAACTAGGAGAAAAAGGTGAACCAGGTGCACCAGAAGAACCACGAGAACCAGGTGAACCAGGAGAACCAGGTGAACCAGAAGAACCATGTGAACCAAGTCAACCAGGTGAACCAGGAGAACCAGGTGCATCAGGAGAACCAGAAGAACCCGGATAACCCAGAGAACCAGGTGAACCAGGAGAACCAGGTGAACCAGGAGAACCAGGTGAACCAGGAGAACCAGGTGAACCAGAAGAACCAGGTGAACCAGGAGAACCAGGTGAACTAGGAGAATCAAGAAAACCCGGACAACCAGGTAAACCCGGAGAACCAGGAGAACCAAGTGAACGAGAAGAACCAGGTAAACAAGGAGAACCAGGAGAACCAGGAGCACCAGGAGAACCAGGTGCACCAGGAGAACCAGGTGAACCCGGAAAACCAGGAGAACCAGAAGAACCAGGAGAACCAGGTGAACGAGGTGAACGAGAAGAACAAGGTGAAAAAGGAGAACCAGGAGAACCCGGAGAACCAGGAGCACCAGGAGAACCAGATGCACCAGGAGAACCAGGTGCACCAGGAGAACTAGGAGAACCAGATGCACCAGGAGAACCAGATGCACCAGGAGAACCAGATGCACCAGGAGAACCAGGTGCACCAGGAGAACCAGGTGCACCAGGAGAACCAGGAGCACCAGGAGAACCAGATGCACCAGGAGAACCAGGTGCACCAGGAGAACCAGGAGCACCAGGAGAACCAGATGCACCAGGAGAACGAGATGCACCAGGAGAACCAGGTGCAGCAGGAGCACCAGGAGAACCAGATGCACCAGGAGAACCAGATGCACCAGGAGAACCAGGTGCACCAGAAGAACCAGGAGCACCAGGAGAACCAGATGCACCAGGAGAACCAGATGCACCAGGAGAACCAGATGCACCAGGAGAACCAGATGCACCAGGAGAACCAGGTGCACCAGGAGAACCAGGTGCACCAGGAGAACCAGGTGAACCAGAAGAACCAGGTGAACCAGGTGAGCCAGGAGAATTAAGTGAACCAGGTGCACCAGGAGAACCAGCTGAACCAGGAGAACGAGGTGAACCAGAAAAACCAGGAGAACCAGGTAAACCAGGTGAGCCAGAAGAACCAAGTGAACCAGGTGAACCAGGAGACCCAGCTGAACCAGGAGAACCAAGTGCACCAGGAGAACCAGGTGAACCAGGAGAACAAGGTGAACCTGGAGAACTAGGAGAACCAAGTGAACCAGGAGCACCAGGTGAACCAGAAGAACCAGGAGAACCAGGTGAACGAAGAGAACCAGGTGAACCAAGAGAACCAGGTGCACCAAGAGAACCAGGTGAACCAGGAGAACCAGGTGAACCAAGAGAACCAGGTGAACCAGGAGAACCAGGTGCACCAAGAGAACCAGGAGAACCAAGTGAACCAGGTGCACCAGGTGAACTAGAAGAACCAGGAGAACCGGGTGAACCAGGAGAACCAGGAGAACCAGGTGAACCAAGAGAACCAGGAGAACCAAGTGAACCAGGTGAACCAGGTGAACCAGAAGAACCAGGAGAACCAGGTGAACAAAGACAACCAGGTGAACCAAAAGAACCAGGTGCACCAGGTGAACCAGAAGAACCAGGAAAACCAGGTGAACCAGGAGAACCAAGTGAACCAGGAGAACCAGGTGCACCAGGAGAACCAGGAGAACCAAGTGAACCAGGTGCACCAGGTGAACCAGGAGAACCAGGTGAACCAAGAGAACCAGGTGAACCAAGAGAACCAGGTGCACCAGGAGAACCAGGTGAACCAAGAGAACCAGGTGCACCAGGTGAACCAAAAGAACCAGTAGAACCAGGTGAACAAGGAGAACCAGGTGCACCAAGAGAACCAGGAGAACCAAGTGAACCAGGTGCACAAGGTGAACCAGAAGAACCAGGAGAACCAGGTGAACCAAGAGAACCAGGTGAACCAAGAGAACTAGGTGCACCAGGTGAACCAGTTGCACCAAGAGAACCAGGAGAACCAAGTGAACAAGGTGCACAAGGTGAACCAGAAGAACCAGGAGAACCAGGTGAACCAAGAGAACCAGGTGAACCAGGAGAACCAGGTGCACCAAGAGAACCAGGAGAACCAAGAGAACCAGGTGAACCAGGAGAACCAGGTGCACCAAGAGAACCAGGAGAACCAGGTGAACCAGGTGCACCAGGTGAACCAGGTGAACCAGGAGAACCAGGAAAACCAGGAGAACCAGGAGAACCAGGTGAACCAGGAGAACCAGGTGCACCAGGAGAACCAGGTGAACCAGGTGCACCAGGAGAACCAGGAGAACCATAACAACCAGGAGAACCAGGTGAACCACGAGAACCAGGTGAACCAAGAGAACCAGGTGAACCAGAAGAACCAGGAGAACCAGGAGAACCAGGTGAACCAGGTGAACTAGGAGAACCAGGTGCACCAGGAGAACCAGGAGAACCATAAGAACCAGGTGAACCACGAGAACCAGGTGAACCAAGAGAACCAGGTGAACCAGAAGAACCAGGTGAACCAGGAGAACCAGGAGAACCAGGAGAACCAGGTGAACCACGAGAACCGGGAGAACCAGGAGAACCAGGTGAACCAAGAGAACCAGGTGAACCAGGAGAACCAGGTGAACCAGGAGAACCTGGAGAACCAGGAGAACCAGGAGAACCACGTGCACCAGGAGAACCAGGTGTTCCACGAGACCCGACTGCCCCCCAAAAAAATACATGCGAAAAAAAAAATACCTGCATGCCGAATAAAAAAGCATTTAAAATGGGCAACGAGACGTGCATTGAAATAGTTGTGTAAAAACTTTAAGGAGAACCAGGTGAACGAGGAGAACCAGGAGAACCAGGTGAACCAAGTGAACAAAGTGAACCAAGAGAACCAGAAGAACCAAAAAAGCATTTAAAATGGGCAACGAGACGTGCATTGAAATAGTTGTGTACAAACTTTAAGGAGAACCAGGTGAACCAGGAGAACCAGGAGAACCAGGTGAACCAAGTGAACCAAGTGAACCAAGTGAACCAAGAGAACCAGAAGAACCAAGAGAACCAGGTGAACGAAGTAAACCTGGAGAACCAGGAGAACCAGGTGAACCAGGTGAACCAGGTAAACCAGGTGAACCAGGAGAACCAGGTGAACCAGGAGAACCAGGTGAACCAGGAGAACCAGGTGAACCAGGAGAACGAGGTAAACCAGGTGAACCAGGTGAACAAGGAGAACCAGGTGAACCAGGAGAACCAGGTGAACCAGGAGAACCAGGTGAACCAGGTAAACCAGGAGAACCAGGTGAACCAAGAGAACCAGGAGAACAAGGAGAACCAGGTGAACCAGGAGAACCAGGTGAACCAGGAGAACAAGGAGAACCAGGTAAACCAGGAGAACCAGGTGAACCAGGAGAACAAGGAGAAGAAGGTGAACCAAGAGAACCAGGAGAACGAGGTGAAGGTAAACTACGAGAACCAAGTGAACCAGAAGAACCACGTGAAGGTGAACCAGAACCAAGTGAACAAGGAGAACCAGGTGAACCAGGAGAACCAAGGTCACCAGGAGAACCAGGTGAACCAGGATAATCAGGAGAACCAAGTGAACCAGGAAAACCAGGTGAACCAGGACAACCAGGTGCACCATGAGAACCAGGAGAACCAGGAGAAACAGGTGAACCATGAGAACCAGGTGAAGGAGGAGAACCAGGTGAACCAGGTGAACCAGGTCCACCAAGAGAACCAGGTGAACCAAGAGAACCAGGTGAACCAAGAGAACCAGGTGAACCAAGAGAACCAGGTGAACCAGGAGAACCAGGTGCACCAAGAGAACCAGGAGAACCAGGTGAACCAGGTGCACCAGGTGAACCAGGTGAACCAGGAGAACCAGGAGAACAAGGAGAACCAGGTGAACCAGGAGAACCAGGTGAACCAGGAGAACAAGGAGAACCAGGTGAACCAGGAGAACCAGGTGAACCAGGAGAACAAGGAGAAGAAGGTGAACCAAGAGAACCAGGAGAACGAGGTGAAGGTAAACTACGAGAACGAAGTGAATCAGAAGAACCACGTGAAGGTGAACCAGAACCAAGTGAACAAGGAGAACCAGGTGAACCAGGAGAACCAAGGTCACCAGGAGAACCAGGTGAACCAGGATAATCAGGAGAACCAAGTGAACCAGGAAAACCAGGTGAACCAGGACAACCAGGTGCACCATGAGAACCAGGAGAACCAGGAGAAACAGGTGAACCATGAGAACCAGGTGAAGCAGGAGAACCAGGTGAACCAGGTGAACCAGGTCCACCAAGAGAACCAGGTGAACCAAGAGAACCAGGTGAACCAAGAGAACCAGGTGAACCAAGAGAACCAGGTGAACCAAGAGAACCAGGTGAACCGGGTGAACTAGGAGAACCAGGTGAACCAGGAGAACCAGGTGAACCAGGTGAACCAGGTTAACCAGGAAAACCAGGTGAACCAGGTGAACCAGGGGAACCAGGTGAAAAAGGAGAACCAGGAAAACCAGGTGAACCAGATGAACCAGGAGAAGCAGGTGAACCAGGAGAACCAGGTGAACCAGTTGCACCAGGGGAACCAGGTGAAAAAGGAGAACCAGGAAAACCAGGTGAACCAGGTGAACCAGATGAACCAGGAGAACCAGGTCAACCAGGTCAACCAGGTCAACCAGGTGAACCAGGAGAACCAGGTGAACCAGGAGAACCAGGTGAACCAGGTGAACCAGGTGAACCAGGTAAACTAGGAGCACCAGGTGAACCAGGTGCACCAGGGGAACCAGGTGAAAAAGGAGAACCAGGAAAACCAGGTCAACCAAGTGAACAAGGAAAACCAGGTGAACCAGGTGAACCAGGAGAACCAGGTGAACCAGGTGAACTAGGAGCACCAGGTGAACCAGGTGCACCAGGGGAACCAGGTGAAAAAGGAGAACCAGGAAAACCAGGTGAACCAGATTAACCAGGAGAAGCAGGTGAACCAGGAGAACCAGGTGCACAGGGGGAACCAGGAGAACCAGGAGAACCAGGTGAGCAAGGTGAACTACGAGACCCAGGTGAACCAGGAGAACCAGGTGAACCAGGTGAAGGTGAACCAGGTGAACCATGTGAACCAGGAGAACCATGCGAAGGTGAAACATAAGAACCAGGACAACCAAGGAAATGAAAGTGACCCAGGAGAACCAGGGGAACCAGGTGAACCAAGTGAACCAAGTGAACCAGGAGAACGAGGTAAACCAGGTGAACCAGGTGAACAAGGAGAACCAGGTGAACCAAGAGAACCAGGAGAACCAGGAGAACCAGGTGAACTAGGTGAGCCAGGAGAACCAGGTGAACCAGGAGAACCAGGTGCACCAGGAGAACCAGAAGAACCAGGAGAACCAGGTGAACCAGGAGAACCAGAAGAACCAGGTGAACCAGGAGAACTAGGAGAACCCGGAGAACCAGGAGAAGCAGGAGCAGCAGGAGAACCAAGTGAACCAGGAGAACCAGGTGCACCAGGTGAACCAGAAGAACCAGGTGCACCAGGTGAACCAAGTGAACCAGGAGAACCAGGTGCACCAGGAGAACCAGGAGAACCAAGTGAACCAGGTGCACCAGGTGAAACAGAAGAACCAGGAGAACCAGGTGAACCAAGAGAACCAGGTGAACCAAGAGAACCAGGTGCACCAAGAGAACCAGAAGAACCAGGTGAACCAAGAGAACCAGGTGAACCAGGAGAACCAGGTGCACCAAGAGAACCAGGAGAACCAGGAGAATCAAGTGAACCAGGTGCACCAGGTGAACCAGGTGCACCAGAAGAACCAGGTGAACCAAGAGAACCAGGTGAACCAGGAGAACCAGGTGCACCAAGAGAACCAGGAGAACCAGGAGAATCAAGTGAACCAGGTGCACCAGGTGAACCAGGTGCACCAGAAGAACCAGGTGAACCAAGAGAACCAGGTGAACCAGGTGAACCAGAAGAACCAGGAGAACCAGGAGAACCAGGTGAGCCAGGTGAACCAGGAGAACCAGGTGAACTAGGAGAACCAGGTGCACCAGGAGAACCAGGTGCACCAGGAGAACCAGGTAAACCAGGAGAACCAGGAGAACCAGGTAAACCAGGAGAACCAGGTGAACCAGGAGAACCAGGTAAACCAGGAGAACCAGGAAAACCAGGTGCACCAGGTGAACTAGGAGAACCAGGAGAACCAGGTAAACCAGGTGAACCAGGAGAACCAGGAGAACCAGGTAAACCAGGTGCACCAGGAGAACCAGGTAAACCAGGAGAACCAGGAGAACCAGGTGCACCAGGTGAACTAGGAGAACCAGGAGAACCAGGTGAACCAGGAGTACCAGGTAAACCAGGAGAACCAGGTGAACTAGGCTTGTTGCCCGAATGCCAAGCATTTTGCCCGAAAAATGTCGCTGCTGGGGGGGCTGCAGCCCCCCCCCCCCCTGCCTCGTACGCCTATGGAACCAGGTGAACCAGGTGAACCTGGAAAACCAGGAGAACCAGGTGAACCAGGAGAACCAGGAGAACCAGGTGATCCAGGTGAACCAGATGAGCCAAGTGAACCAGGAGAACCAGATAAAAAAGGTACACCAGGTGAACCAGGTGACTTGTCAACTGCACAGAACATTTTGCACAAATTTCTATAATTGTAAGACTAAATGTCTACAGACTAACATCAATTAAATTCAACTTGATATAATGTATATGAAATGATTCATATATGAACTGCGGATGTATATGAGAGTGATAAATGATCGTCGCAGTGAATTTCCAATTTAAGCAATTGGAATAAAGAAGCCTGAAAAAAGTTCAGGGCTTCAACGGGATTCGAACCCGTGACCTCCGCGATACCGGTGCGATGCTCTACCAACTGAGCACAGGGGCGGATCCAGGGGGGGGGGTGGATTGGGTGGCTAGCCACCCCCCTTGATCCACCAGAAAAATGAAAATAAACACATTAAAATAGCAAATAAGGACAATGACACTGGGTAAGTGGAAAAAGGTGTTAATATTTTTAGCTAAAGTAAATTTGACATATTTGTTAACATCCACCTTCCTTAGCCAGGTGGCTGTTCAAAGTAAAGGACGGCCACTTTTCCGAAACAGGAGATTTTCGACAGCCTGTTTTACGAACTTCTGTGCTTGATGTAACAAAACATGTGGTATAATTAAAAAAAATTACATTCTTTTAAGCTTTCAAGAGTTGCTTTAGCCTTGCTGGCATGATTTTCTTCTCCATATTAATCTTTTTAGTAAGTTTTCTTACCGTTTTCTTCGCATCGAAGCGATTTCGATTCTCAAGCAAAGCCGCTATTCTAAAAACATTGACTTACCAAAATGTCCCCATGCCACTTTGCCAAGAGATAAAACTTTCCTTGCACGTGGGTGAGCAAAACAACGCATTCCTTCGTGAAAGTTCGTGGCTTTTCAAATTCAAATTTCAATCACTATTCATATAAGAACTAGAGTTTTTGTCCCAAATATAATTCAAGGTAAGTTGAGGAAAGAAGAGGTTTGCTAAATTATCAAGGAAAAACAGCGGTTTATTACTTAGTTGAAAAATGTTTTAAGATGCTCAAAATCGCGGAAATCACGTCTAAGAGGCTTCAAGTTCTCAAAGTTTTCTGAGGGGGCATGCCCCCAGACCCCCCTAGGGGGAAGGAGCCTACGGCCCTATGAAATATGGGTCTCAGGCTCGAACTAATTTGGACTCCCACTTTCAAAATCCTGTTCAAAAGCCTGATACCCCCCACCCCCACCGCCATAAAAAACCTGGGGCTTAAACAAGATAGTAAACAAAAATATTGGCAAACAGCCACCCCCCTTGGAAAAATCCTGGATCCGCCCCTGGAGCTATTGAAGCCACACATTGGGAGCGAGGTCAATTGTGAGTTCATATTTTCCCGCTTAAATTGGAAATTCACTGCGATGATCATTTATCACTCTCATATACATCCGCAGTTCATATATGAATCATTTCATATACATTACATCATTTCACTCCTCTCACGGGAAAATCCCGGGAGAATCCCGTTGAAGCCCTGAATTTTTTTTCAGGCTTCTTTATTCCAATTGCTTAAATTGGAAATTCACTGCGATGATCATTTATCACTCTTAAATTCAACTTGTAAAATACACACTTAGTAAGTTTTACATCAATTCTTTAATTATACCTGATACTTGGTGGCTTTAGAACTGGAATCTAGACTCCACAAGACCTAAAATGAAAACACAATTTATTGGAAAATAATCAAGGAAGGAAAATTATACAGACTTATTGCTACATGTACGTCATGATACTGAGTCATGAAAACATTGTGTCATCTTACAGTGTCTGAAGCTACAATTATTGCAGAATTTAAAACATGTTTTAAACAATGTTTCAAAATTCAGTGACTTTCTTCATGCGGTATATGTTGTGGTTCAAATTTATCTTTGGTTTATAATTTTTCAAACCAGTTCGATTTTTATTTCCCATTGTTTCAGATTAGGATAGTGAATAATTGAGACAATGAAATATGAAAATCAAAACTGGTTTAAAAAAATTTAAATTTTATGTAAATCTAGTTCTAGTATTTTTGTCGCTTTTTATACAAATATATGTCTTTTCTTAGATTTCTTATATAGCTTTTTAACTGTTTTTATTACTTTATTTTATTAACTATTTATTTTTAACCCAGGACCCATGTTGATAGCAGTTGTTATAACTGAAATGGTCATCCTGTATAAATATGTTTTAATTATTATTATTATGATTAAACCAAAGATAAATTTGAGCCACAACATAGGCAGCAATTCAAGCAAATTGAAGGGTATAGTTGGCGTGCTGAAACTATTATTGTGGTAACTTAAGGATATTATTTGTCCTTAACTGACTCCCTTCTCTTTGTCAGTTTGCTCATGGCACCATCTACAACAAATTGCCAAATTATGAATTACTATTTTTATGGGTTTTATTTACACAAAACAATATTTATGTCGCAGGGATGTAGCTATGAACCGACTGGCCAATTTCATCAGTTGAAAGAGCGCTTATCGCCAGATGAAATTAAAAGAGAGCTTATTGCCAGATGAAATTTCACAAAAAAACAAAGATCTGGAGTAGCCTTGAACGTTTACTGCCTGGTAAAATTCTTAGCAACATTGACTGTGTTGACTTTTTCGATGTACATGTAGCAAATCTGTACTGCAAAGAATTGCTCAGAACTACCTACAACCATGGTCACAAGTATTGGAGAATAAATATTTTCACACGTATTGCCCCTCCCCACCCCTATGCAATGTTGATAGAAAACATTCATCTGACACACGAGTGCGTCTTACCACTTGCCAACATTGAAAGGGGGAACGGGGGTACTGACACATATTTAACAGTTACTATGGTGATAAATTCATGTTTTTGAGAGCGTTTCAACCAAAAATGTCCATGGTTGTAGCTGCTGATTCAGGACCGGATTATTAAAAGAATCTGATACAGAGTTTGTACTTTGTTAAGGATTATGTTGTATGTTACCTTGGTAACTGGCTCGCGGTGTGAATCTGACCCCAGTCCAGATGTAGCAATAACAGTTTCATCCTCTCTCCCGGTGTCCCACACTTGTATCTCTCCTGAACATCAAATGTTAACTGATCAACACAACTTCCTACCTCAACATGTGTTCCTAGCACACTACCTCAACATGTGCTTCTATGTACACCTATTTTAAGGAATTGATGTATACATGTACTAGGTTGCTAACAAACAAATATAAAGGGGAACATTCCATATGATGTAGCATCCACAATGCAGGGGTTTCAAAATGTTTTCAAGTAGGCGTCAGCAACTGGAAGAGTAGGTGGCTGTGATAATGCCAAAACTTGCTTGTTTGTCACGGGTTGATTGCCATGACCAGAGTAACCAGTGACATATAATCAAGTAGCTGGCAGACGGAACTCTGGGGGTCACCAGCTTGTTTTGAAAACCCTGCAATGGGGCACTTACAATCTACTTTCAAGGAGACACCCACAGAGGGGCCCTTAACCTCCCATATGGAGGCACCGTTCATAAAGACCCCTTCTACAGGGACTCGAAATGTCCAAAATGAGGAAACATTTCATAAGGGACTCCTTTGAGATCCAAGGTGCCAAAACCTCCCATATAGGGATACCTTTCATAAAGGGTCACCTTCCATAGAGGTCCTGACCATGAGTCGTGATCTCATAGTAAGTAAGTAAGTAAGTAAGTAACGTCTTTATTTATAGAGGGTAGCACTTAATAGCTAAAAAGCTAACAAACTCGTGGCCCTCCTATTTACAAGTATTAAAAAATCTAAGATACACATTAAAAAATGTATAGTTAATAATGTTGCATCAATAATATAAAATAAATAATATAAAAAAAATCACATTTCTAGAAAACTGCTAATTAAAATGCAATAATATTATAAAAAAAAAACATCACCCATGTACCATTAAATGTTCCTCCAGCTATTACTGAGGGTAGTTTTGGATGAAATGCAATGCACATCAAACAGCTCTGTCAAAGCAAAAAAAAAAGGAATTAGCATGATATGCATTGTAGCATTGAACATAATTTGTTTTTATTAGTTATGAATATTGTGAAATAGCTGGGATTCTCGCAGGTATCCCTTTCTTCTAGAAAAAGCTCAAATGGTAGACACAACCCCTGTAAAGTATAATTAAAGACATATAGGTGGTTTTCACTGCCACGCCGCGAAAAAATAAATCCAAAACTATTGAGTCAAAAAATTCAAGAATATTACAGGTTGTAGAAAACTACTAATTAAAATATAAACTACTCGTCCAAGTCTCAGGTATGCACGCTATTCCGTACTCAAGTTATCCTTCAAAATGTTTCACGCAAATTTAGAGAGCACAGTGTGGAATCGCCATGTTGGAGCCCAACTGCTTGGGCTCCAACATGGCGGCCGGAAATCAATGAAAACATCTGGAGTCATATCTGGCATTAAATTTTGCTACAACAAGCGGTCAAATCACCCTCGTGAACAAGTAAACGTTCACATATTAAACACTTATCGCGAACCTCAACTGTCTAGATTGTTAAAAATCACAGGATGAGGCATTTTTGAAAGAAAACATGACAGCCTTCTGGCGGCCATCCCGGGGGGGGGGGGGGTACTCCATATAATGGCCTATACGGGGAGGCTCCGCCCGAAAGGGGTACCTTTTTCAGGCTTCAGGTATATAAAAGGGTAGGGATTTCACAAGTTTTGGTATACGAAAGGGTATGGAAATCTGTCATGTAGGTTTTTAAAAGGGCCTTTAGTTAAAATATTTCGAACAGACGCACTTTATGGCTGTATTATTTTAATTTATTTAGCGCTGCATAAAAATGACAAGAAAACGTCCTGTTCTAAGTCTATGCCATGTCTTTTAGGTATATGAAAGGGGTACCTTTTTCAGTAAAAGGTATACGAAAGGGGTACAATTTCTGTCAAAATGGTATATAAAAGGATAAGGGGTAAAAGCTTGGGGCGGAGCCTCCCCATATAAAACTTTTTTGAGTGCCCCCCCCCGGCGGCCATCTTTGATCTCGTGTGGTGTGAAACTCCAAAATTCAAAATGTTCTATCTTAAAGACGGCGAATACTATCGAGCTAAAAACCTTCAAACGGATATATATTAAGGACGTCTAATAGCCAGTGAAGGATAAAAACTCAGGGGTCTTACGATTCTGGGTTTTAGAATTTTGATGACGTCACATGAAAACCAAGAATAGAAATGAAAATCAGTTTTACTTACAGATAAGTCAATACTAGCGTCAGGCTTGTTTGGATCAATTGATCTTCTATCAATGTTCCAGGTACAGAGTGCAGACTGTGAAAGGAATGAATGAAAATGTTTCTGTCATAAAAACTCACAGGAAGATTATCATGTTACAGTACATGTTGTTACCGGTATTTGACATGGGTCAACCAACGTAACATGGATAATTCTATAATTACAAATTGCACCATGCCTCAAAGGTTGTGGTTTCTGGACAAAAAAAAATCAAAAAAAAATTCTCATTGTACAATGTACAGACAGGGATACTGTCATTTACCTTGTGAGTGCACCAATGCTCATGATCAAACCGTCCATATCTATTAAATGTTAAGTTCAAACATTCATGTATTGTATCTGGTATGGCTATCAACCTAGGATTATTACTGACACCTTGGAGATGACAGATGATGCTAAACACACAAAACCTCTATATCTTGTAAGTTAGTAATACATGATGTTTGAAATTTTTTCCTAATTTTAATGCAGCTATAAATAATGCTTTTGTCTGGAAAAAAACGACAAAACATTTGATGACAATGCTTGCAAGGATATGAAGCAGCAATCACAGATCCAGTAGAATTCCAAGATAAACCAGTAACCTGAAGCTGAAAAATAGGAAATGTATAATAATTATTAACTTTATAAATATATCTAAGATGTCGAATAAATTTATCTCTCTGTCTAAAATTATATTAGGCTCGAAGACCGGACCCGAGAATATGGCGGAAATCGAGCCTAAAATTTTATCTGCTCTTCCTATCACTGCAAAATACTTTTTTCAACTTTCTTTTTATTTTCATAGACATGATTATAAGATTATAACACCTTGACAGATTACAATCTATTAACAATCTTTGCCATTGCTCTACTGTAAGTGGCTAGAGGGGGGAATCAAATTCCTTGCCCATCCTTGAGATCCTCATTGTGTGTACAATGTACACCTCTACTGCATACCCCAGCTACCACCACTACTCAGTAGTAACACACATTTTTTTAAATTTATTAATTGAGTGCTGTCAGTAGCAGTAAATTTACCCAGGGCTCTGGATACAAACCAAATCTCCCAGCCTCCAGAATGAATTGCCAATCACCCAGGTGTGAAAGAAAAGTGTTTAATATAAAGTACTTTAAATTCACAGTTCATTTTGTGCAATTTAATTTTTATTAGAGAAATTTCAAGTTGATTTGGTCGATGTGTGTATATTGGTCGAGGTACATTGTATTTTTTGGTTTGCTACATGTATATTGGAAGGAGCACAAGGTTGCCAAAGGTGTGTGGGGGGTTAAGGCTGCTGGCATCTCTGATAATTTGTCAGACATTTATTGAAAAGCACGAGGACCACCATGCAGTACTTAGACTTACAGCTGGGTGCATACCGTATTTATTCGATTTAGCGCCCAACCTCGAATAAGTGCCCACCCTGAAGGTAGAAAAAGTTAATAAGTGCCCAGCCTCGAATAACCACCCACCCCCACCCCTCTAAATTGAGGGCACAAGAGGAATTTTGATTATATATTGTTGAAGTTGAGATTAAAATTGACTAACTACAATTAAATAACTATCCCAAAAAACGAGTTTTTTAGCTTTTTTACTGAAACTTTTAATGAATATTTAATTTCAGCTTTCATACACCTTCACATTTAGTTATTATAATTGTTGTTTTCTTGCAAAATAAACGTGCTACTTGCTTAAAATGGTGAAAATTTAATAAGCGCCCAGCCTCGAATAAGCGCCCACCCTCAAGGTCCAAAAATTTAATAAGCGCCCAGGGCGGTAAATTGAATAAATACGGTAAGTCTCGATATTCTACAGTTGCCTAGTAAACAAACACAACATACTTGTCAACAATCCCTACCTCTTCCTCAACCAGTGCGGCATTCATCAAGGTGTGAGTGCATGATACAGAACTTGTTGACTCGTCGACACTCACTTCAAAACCTGCAATAGAAACCAAATACAATAACCGAATTATTTGGCTATACCTCTAAATGAAAGTGGCAAAAAAGCCTGACCTAAATTAAAAGCTCAGTGATAGATTTCAATAGTGTGATACGATGATATGGGTGCTTATATAGCGCATTAACAAAGCGCGTGATCAATGCTATGGGATGAGACCGGACATGCAGCATATAAGGCGCCTATGGCAGCCCCTATCCGTCCATGTGTATGATCTCACCCCACCACCTAACCCATGGAATAGAACAGACCACAACCCCGGGAACTTCATGCCCTACTCTTTGCGATGAGTGTGTGGGTTCTTTAATGTCCCCTGCTGATTATAACACTGAAGATGCAGGAGACGGGGCCTACGGTTTATCGTCCTTATCGGAGAAGACTAGAATGTCTAACCAGATGTAATTACAAAGGCAGCACATTCTCCTCAGTTATTTTAAGACCCTGAGTGTTGGTCCAGTCTGGGAGTCGAACCTGAGACCTCCCGCACGACAGTCCGGCGCTCTACCAATGTTACATGTACATGTCTAAATTCTAATCATAATCAACTCCAAGTAGTATCCCTCTTTAACTTTTTATACATGACTGACTAAGAACATTTAAAACGGTTTAGATAATATACCGGTACTTTTTTTATGCAGCTGGGCTTCAAAAAACAATTGAATTCTAGCTTGCCCTCCAGACAAGCAACCTCCAAATTTTGCTTGCCCACAACAAAATGTATAGTTAACTTCTTTTGGTAGACAGCTTGCCTCACCTTTGGCCATTGAGCAAAGTGAGTAGGAAAAGATACTAGCCTGGCAGGAACAGTATATCTACTTGCCCTGGATGACAGTACGGCATTTTTTTTTTTTCAAGTCCTAATATAAAATTGCCTGAAAGATTGGTCAGGAGTAAAAGGGAGAGATTTCTTTATTGTAGAATATTTAGTGCAGATTTCTTGTTTCTTACCATCAAAAGCATGACTTGTTGTGTTAGCTTGTAACTGCCGGCTTAGGTCAGGATACACGCGTAGTATGAAATTCACAAGACCCTGATTAAAAAGAGATAATCCTTTATAATGAGCTTCTACATGTAGCTAAGAATTCCCAAAGAAGGGAGAATTTGGCCAATATCCAGTCACCTTGACCTCTCAATTGGTTGTGAACCCAAATGAATATATAATCTACCAGTAATACAGTAAATAAGCAGAGTTAATTACCTGATTCTCCTCCTCACAAACAAATACAAGTTTGCCTTTTTCATCTTCTTCTTCTGTTTGAACCTTGAGCAGACAGTTAAAATCCATAAGCATTAAAAAACAAAAAAAAAATTATATAACAAAACACTTAAGGCCAGTTTACGTGAGGAATTTTTAGGCTTGTTAAGACGAGGAAAAATGGCCAATTTTGAAGTGACAAAATATTTGCTGAGAAGCTGGCATGTTAACGTTTGACTTTTATATAAAAGTTGTCACATATGAAAAATTGCTCGTGTAGATGACTGGTCACATGACAGCATATGTGGTCCTTGATCTCCCAATCTTCCACTGGGCACTGTGCGCATGTATCTCAGTGTGCATTGCTGCTGTCTAAGGTCATTACTGACGCACTTAACTTTGAACTGTTGACAAATAACTGTTGTGCCATCTACACAATCAAATATATTTGTTACATAAAAATTGTCACATACAATAAAATTGCTGACTGGCACCATGGGTATAACAGGGAGTTTTGTTCCCCTCAAGATTCAAAGTCTCAGGGGAAGAAAAGTCACTGTTTTCCCAAGGACCAGTCATCAAATGCTTATAAATAATTATCTTCTACCTCTTGATCTACTCTGTGAACTGATTGTACATCAGCTTCGTAGGTGATAATCTCACTGGTTTGAGCAACTGCATCTTTGACTCATCTGTAAAAATATAATATAGGCAGATATACACAGTAAACACTATGTTATATATATATATGTTGCATTTCATTGTTTCAATAACAAAATGCTTGAAGATGAAGTATTCAACATGACACGAGCAGGGACAAAGATAATTCTGAGTCCCCGAGGGCGAACCCATGCATGGCCCCCAGATACCGGTTGGGCGCTCAACCAACTGAGCTACGAGAGACTCGTTGTGAGCTGGCCATTTACTAGGTGATAAGTGACACACGTCCTGCAACTGCTAGGACAGCATGTCATCATCGTTTGTAAAATACATGATTTAGCCGGGACGACAGCCGGCTGGGACAAAGATATTCTGAGTCAAATTTATCTTGTCCCATCTTGTGTCATTTGAATACTTCATCTTCATTATTTATTACCAAGCTTAAAATTTACCATCTTTATTATTTACAACAAAATGCTTGTTTCAAAATAATGTTTCTACTAGTCTCTGTTTGAGCAGGATAATGTACCTGGCTGTCTCATATACACCTGTCCAGTTACATGTACAACTATCAAGAGTCACCGGAGCTTATCCCAGTTTCCGTATCAGCTACAAGTGACTAGGAGTACAGTATTTCCCCACATCCCCCGGGAGTATTGCTACTCCTCTCTGGAAGGGATGCTAGTCCATTTCAGTGTTTCCCCCGGTATTTAATATATTCACTGGTACTACCATTTATGCACAAGGGTGGAGAGAGACACTGTTCAGTAAGCTAGACTAAAGCATCTTCCCCAAGAATTGTGGGGGGGGGGGGGAGGGGGACTCTGAACCTCCCACTTCCTGTACCTTATACTCCTGGTTCCTGTCTCTCTGTGCTACATGTATTTCTTTTATTGCAAACTATTACACAATGCTGTGCAGTTTTTCTCAATTCTCTCGGTTCCTGCAACTGTGGGAATCCCACTTCCACCCTCTCATCTCCCACTTCCCACCCCTATTCTCCCAGGCTCCCATCCCCCTGTCCCCCTCTGCAAGAATACAACAAAATGACCACAGCGCTAGCCAGCTGGGTGGCTCAAACCTGGATCATTCAATATGGAGTCCAGCATGCTAGCCTTTAAGCCACCATGACTCCTGGCCTTATAACCTTCATGTATTCATTCTTGTAAAGATTTTACTAGTTATTACAGATTTTTTTTTCCAATAATTGTTGTCTGCATGTGAGTTTATAAGTTGACTTGCTGTACTGTAGATTTAGTAAGGAAAAAGCCCTGATATATATAGGCGAGCATGCACAAAGCAGCTTTGCAGCTTCAATTTTGAAGCAAAATATTAGCAGAGGACATGTTCTGATGAAAGACTACCCGAAGCATGAGCCAAAATTTGTGATTTTTTGGTCAAAATTTCCCGCCATAACTCATCCTACCTTTCAGTTTTCCACGATGAGAGAAATTCTACAGCTTCTTGTGCTTCATCGCTAAACATAATATTACAAGGGTGAGATAAGTTGTTCGAAATCCAGAATAATTTCTTATTTAGGCCTTCTCTGTACAGCAAAATTTTTAACTTGTCTTGTTTTGGGGCAATCCAATATGGCGACCGATCTCTTTACCATATTTGGAAGTGGTAACAGAGCGCTATTTATTCGCGTAGCTATGGTAACCGCATTGGGAACACTGGAGAAGAAGTCAAAATGGCTGCGAGTAAGACAGCTTCGAGTTTCCACAGTATGCCGCATAGAAACGGCACTTATGTGGCTAGCCATGGGAATAATTCTAGTGCAGATGTTACTCCAGACTTACATCTTAAAATGTCGAAAAAAATCGCGCAACTTACGAAGGTTATTTACGCGCTCAACACCAAGAACGATGAACACGAAAATGTTTTGGAAAATGTGAAAACAGCCCACGAAGAAGAAATGCAGAAATTGATGGCGGAGACGAAGGAAAAAATGAACTATTTCAAAACAAGGCTGGGTGCTGTTTCTGAGCAAAGGCAAAAGATTGATGTGCTAGAGTCGCATTTAGCGAAAGAACGTCTGCAAAGAGAAGAGGCGCTATCGGAATTTGAAAAGTTCAAACGACGAAACGAAGAAGATGAGGCTCGATTGAAATCAGAGTTTTCTGATAAGATACTGGTCATGTCAAAGGAATTGCTGGCCGCCAAAAAGCAGTTTGAAGAGCGCTTGAAAGATTTTCAAGCCACTAGGAAGTTACTGGAGGAAGACAGAGATAAAGCTGTTGAACAACTCACGAGTAAACACCATGAGGAAATTGACCAGCTTATGAAAGCTCACCGAGTTAGGTATGATGAAGTTGTGAGAGAAAAGCAAAAGCTTGAAAAAGAATTTCAGCAAAAGCTGGCTCTTGCAGAGTCTTCTGGAGACCTTGCTGCAGAGGAGAGGCGAAAAATTGAATCTGAATATCAAGAAAAAGTGGACAAACTGAAGGCTTTTTACGAAAATGAACTCGCCGCTTCGCGTGCAATGCAAGAGACTTCGAAAGAGTCGCAATTAAAAGAGTGGGAAAATAGAGAAAAGGCACTTAAATCTGAATGGAGCAGGCAAGAGAGAATCTTTAAGGACAGGATTTCAGAATTATTGAATCAACTTAGTGACGGAGAACAGCAAATGTCAATTTTGAAAGCACAGTTAAACGAATTGGAGTCAAAACTTGAAGGCAAGGAGGGCGATTCGTCAAATTTAGCGAAACAATTAGAGGAAGCTAGATTAGAAGGATCCAGAGCTTTGAGGAGTTTGAGGGATACAGAAAATAATTTGACTGTATCAAAAAAACGCTGCGAAGAGCAAGAGACAGAAATCGCCCGGCAATCAAGTGAGTTAATTTAATTTATTTTGTGTACAGTACAAAATATAACGAAATGACATTGTGGAATTGTGAAGAAATTAAAGTTTCAAATTCTGTTTATTGCCATGGCAGTATTTAGGTTGATTTGGGTCGAAAATTCAATGTATTTTTTGCCATCGTGTGGAATTTTAAATTGTGTTTACTTCAGAATCGAACATTCACGATCAAAAATTGTTCAACTAAAAGTCGTATTGTTTTTAACAATTGATCTCTCCACAATAGTACTCGTTTATTGTTAACCAAATTACACTACATAATCAAACATGTACAGGTGTAATTTTTTAACACATTGCTTTACCATTGGAGGCTGGAGTCAAACTCAACAGGGGGTTTTATATGTTTTATTGTGATTTAATTTATTTTGTTTTCGATATCTAGACATCATGTTAATTTAATTTGCAGAAACATTTTTTTTAACAGGACCACATTTTCATTTTTTAGGATTCAAATTGTAACGACTTTCCTTACTTTTAAGGGACTCACGCTATACAGGGAAAACAACTGTCTAAATGCATGCGCAAAATGGCGCAATTAACTGTTAAAGCGATGTACATGTACATGCAAAATGACAAATTTATTGAAAAAACGCATGACGTTTGTTCTTCAGTTTGCTTGCGGTTAGTTCCACTCCAGTTTGCACTTTTTTAAAATTGATAACTGTATCACTAGCGTAGTACTACTTTAGTTTACGCCATCTTGCGCATGCATTTAGACAGTTGTTTTCCCTATATAGCGTGAGTCCCTTAAAAGTAACGGAAGCCATTGTAACGTTGTGTTTCTGTAAAACAGATGCATACAAATCTCCATCTCTTGACATTGCCATTGCTGGGTTAAAAGTGGCGAACTGTGAGTTCATTCATCTCAAGTACATTCCACAATTCACGCACTTATTTACAGCACCCACTGTCAGTCACATAACATGTTAACAATATAACAACTCCACTGTCTAACATCACATACACTCTAATGCTCTCTGGTCTTACGGTCACTGACAAGTTACGTTTCATATCATTTTTCCATTTATTCAGGGGTTTCAATAATAGCCGGGTAGCGGGTAGATCTACCCGCTTGTGATGGGCGGACTACCCGCTTGAAGCGTAATGCGAATATCTTATCAGACCAGATCATTTCACCGCAGCTACGAATTTCTACCAAGAAATTTCATAAAATTCCTGTCAGGTTCTAGGGAAAGAAAAGAAAAGATAAAAAGAAAAGATATTCTGGTGTTTACCCTGTCCTTTGGACCATAAAAGGTGAAGCGAAGTCTTGTAATGACACGTAAAATCATCGTTTCAAAGCGCGAAAAAAATCTACCAGGCACTCTGAAATCGAGGGAGACTGGGACTAAGCGTGAATATTAATATGGCCGCTAAAAATAAAAGACAGACGCTGTCGGCATTTTTCGCCCCGGAACCTAAAAAAAAAAAGGTCAAACGAGGTCAATTCTTCGCAGGGTAAGTTGAATACATTAAAAGGTTAGGGTTTTTCCTAGAAACTTGAAAAGTTTGCACTGATTTATTGCGTAACGTTCGCGTATCATTTCGAATACGAAAAATTAAAATCACATGTTTCAGATGTGTTGGCAACTTGGGCATTAAAAGAGTGCTCTTCCTTGATAGACATTATTGTCTGAGTAACATAATTTTCTTCAGATCTGTTTCTGAGTAACACAATTTTCTTCAGATCTGTTTACACTGGTTGACTTCATACATACAACAAAGTAATCTTAAAAGTACCCAAAATGCAGGAAAATGCACCTACGAGAGTATAGAATTTCAAAATTTTCCGGGGGGCATGCCCCCGGACCCCCCTAGAGGGGGAAGGCCCGTTGGGCCTTCCATTGATACCCGCCTGTTTTTATATTCTACCCACTTGTGCCGAAACTTATTGAAACCCCTGCATTTATTGCTACGTGCATGTAGCTGCCTATCTATGGTCTAAGAATTCATACCAAAAAAAAACATTACTAGTCAATGTATGGGGCTCTAAGACAGAACTTAGTAAAAAAGTACAGTAAAATTAAACCAAAAACTACCGTCCAAAAAAAAAATACAAATTTGCAAAAGTAAGCTAAAAAGAGCTCAAACTTGTAGCGGTGGTCTAATGGTAGTGTGCTGGGCTCTGGATTAAGTATTCAGGTTTGAGCCCTGGCCTGTCATTGTGCCGTGATCAATAAACATTGTAAAATATATGTTAACAGAAAAAAAAACGAAAGAAATTACCAGATTGTAACAAGGGTAAAATAACATAAAATTTTATACCTCTACATTGTTTATATTATTGCAGCTTTTAAGGAATTGTTGAGGCACTTTAATTTATAATTTTAGAATAGAGAATGTAATTTCCACATGTACACTGTGCAGTCCACAGACTAACAAATTGAAATTATTTAATAGTGCAAATCAGTAAACTTGATGCAGCCAAGTTATCTCAGGAAACAACCATCAAGGACCTTAAAGCCAATATTACCAGTCTGCAAAGTAAACTGAACAAGCTTGAGAGTGAACATGATGAATTGGGGAAGAAGTTTAGTTCTCACACGGTGCAAGCTGATTCTGAAGTCAAACGACTTCAACAGGTAAAGATATTAATACTCTTTATAAATCCTGACGCTGACTTATTAAACGTCTTGCGCACATTATGAGCGTTGTTTACGCTCAAATAAGTCAGCGTCAGAATTTATAAAGAGTATTAATGTCAACTCCTGACTATAATTTTGGTATTTTTCGTTTAGGTAAAGATATTATTGTTAAGAGATCAACTACTTTTTGTTTACATAGTTATACAGTGAATGTAGCTAAGAAAACGCTTATCTGGCTCACCAACAAGCCCAGCTGGCCTTTCTGGCCTTGGCAGCTCTAAAAGTTTACCTAAGTCTTTGTTTTCACGTGTCGTTTTGGCTGGATTTAATTTCTCATTCAGCCGGTGAAATTAGCCAGCACCCGGCCCTTAGTGACAACCCTGCATATATAAATGCAAGTTAACTACATTGTAGATCAAATGATGTTTGTTACTACAATGTTTTAGAGCTTGATAAGATCTAATGCCCAGCAAGCTAATGCCTACCTAGTAAAAAAGCTGTTATTTAAAAAAATGCCTATAGCTAATAGTATACACCTGTAGCATAATGTTCACTGGCGTGATGAACAATGTTGGCTTGCAAAATATGGGGAACAATCCCGGTGGGGGGGGGGGGGGGGTCCAAAAAAGTTTTGTACGGGGAGGCTTCGCCCCGAGCTCTTACCCCCTACCATTTTATATACCATTTTGACAGAAATTTTACCCCCTTCGTATACCTTTTCCTGAAAAAAGGTACCCCTTTCATATACCTAAGAGACATGGTATAGACTTAGAACATGTGGTTTTCTTGTCATTTTCATGTAGCGCTTAATAAATTGAAATTATATAGCCATAAATTGCATCTGTTCGAAAATTAATTAAAGGCCCTTTGAAAAACCTAAATGACAGATTTCCATACCCTTTCGTATACCTAAACTTGTGAAATTCCTACCCTTTTATATACCTGAAGCCTGAAAAAGGTACCCCTTGAGGGCGGAGCCTCCCAGTATAGGCCATTATAGAGAGAACCTCCCTCCCCCCTGGGAGAACAATGTGGCAAAGGCAGCCATACAATCAACTTCGTATTGACTCAAGCGTTTTTAATATGGATATTATTCTCCCAATATGGCTGCTCTGCTTGGCTTAAAAGAACAAAGTACTGCTGATAAAAAAGGTAACAAAAATAAAATCCTCATTTCATTGTTTTTTCGATAGGAAATCGAGAAACTCTCAAGGGAAAAAGCAGATTTGGAATCGAAATATAATGCGGAGCTAAAACGAGCCAGTGAACAGTCTTCTAGCAAGGAATTGTCACTGAGAAAAGAACTTGAAGAAGTGACAGCAAAGTTAAAGAAGGATCATAGCAAAGAACTTGAGGAAACAAGGACCAAGCTTGGTAATGAACACAATAAAAACGTGAGGACTTTGCAACAAGATTTTCAGGAAAAGTTATCAAAGCAGGAAAAAGACCTGTTGGAAAAGTCTGAGGAAGAACTCGAGAGATTACGTGTGGAGAAAAATGAGGTTATTGCGCAGTTTGAAAACCATTGTAGTGATTTGAAAAATAAGTTGAAGTCTACTGAAGAAGAGGTGGAGAGGTTAGAGAAACTGGTTCACGATAGTGAAAGGGGACTTGGATCTGCGTCATCGCATATTGACAGTCTGAAGGACGCACTCAATCAGACTAAAGAAGAATTACAGAAAACCAAGAATGACTTAAAGGAAGCAGAGAGCAAGTATGCGAAGTCAATGGTAAGGGCATTTTATATATATTTTTTTTATTTTTGGTTTGTTTGATGCTTGCATGCTTTTATGCTTTGAACCTGAAGAATTATGCACAGATTTTGTTTCTGATTCTTGAGGCTCCAAGCATTTAAGTACAAAAATGACGTTGCCAATTTCAACAGTGCTAAAATACAATTTTCTTCCATTGGAGGGGTATGCAGGGTTGTCAGTGAGTTTTTGAGTAGCAGGTTACATCCAAAAAGTAGGGGGCTATGAAACACTCAGAACTTGATAACACGCACTCAGAACTGACCTACTAATATTCCAAGTAGCCAACGCAGTATTCAGATTAGCCGGTGAAATGTGCCGGTTGCCGGCTTATTTTGACAACCCTGGGTATGGATATTTTCTATGCATTAGCTATGTGACCTTTTATCAAGATACCGCTCTTACAGCCTTGTGTTTAAACAGACATCAAGAAAACGTTTTCAAGACTGTACAAATGTTTTGAAATTACATTCTGCAATTTTTCTTTTTTTAAGGATGAAATGTACAGACTTCAAGCGCTCCATGACAAATCACTAAAGGACAAAGAAATAGACTTGAATGCTCGACTAGAATCACTAACGAATGAACTGGATACCAAATGGAGTGAGAGATTAAGGTGGGTCTTTAAGGCAGAGGATGTTTCTTGACAGAGAAAAAAATAGTAGTCTGTCTCAGTTTTATTTAGGGAATTAACCTAGAAGATACAGTGGCCTGGATTGAGCAGCTGGCCATGGGCCCCGTTGTTGAAAGCGTGGATAATGCTATCCACCTGATAAATCACTATTCAGTGAATTAATGCTGATGAAACATACTATGCTATCCACTGGATAGTGATTTATCCAGTGGATGGCGTTATCCATCCTAGCTATGAACAACTGGGGTCTGGGGTCTAAGCCCTGGAAGGGGCCACTGTGTTGTGTTTTTGGGAAAGGCGCTTTATTAGACATCACAGTACCTCTTTCCACTTAGGAATATACAAGGGAATTAGCAACTTGTGCTGGCTGAACCAGAAAAAATTGGAGTGGAAGGGGGGGGATAACCTACTTTGGACTAGGGGAACAGGTGGAGGAAATTAAAATACTTTTAGTTTTACATTATTCAGAACTGGGATAAACTCTGGCAGTTTTATTTTGAACTTGAAACTAAATATAAAAGGTTAATAAGTTCAAGTTTTGCCGTTTCATAGCTCATTGTATTTTTACTAAATTTAAAATTGATAAGATAGAAAGTATTGTACATGGTGTTACTCAGACTTTTCTTATTAGTAACTGAGTATTTTTTTTCCTGACAATTTTAGGGATGAATGTAGTAAGCTACGCTCACAGCTGAATGAACAACACAGAGAAGAAAATAAAGCATCACTTGAGGAGCTAACAAAGATAAAAGACATTCAGAGAGATGAGCTCAGAGCAGAACTACAGAGCAAAATTGATGCTCTGAGAAAAGCTGTAAGTATCGTTTTTGTCTCCGATTAATGTGTTCTTTTTTTCTTGACATACTACACTGAACTCTAAGCAGTAAATGTGTCATACTAGTTGAAGTGGATCAAAATAATTCAAGGAGACAAGTCTTGAAAAATGAAGTTACCTTGATAAAAAAATTATTCCTAGCAAAATTGTATACAGTCAACTCCCTCTTTACCGGACACCTTCAGGACCACCATTTGGTGTCCGTAATAGAGAAAGTCTGTAGTAGCGAGAGTTATTTTCAGTAATTCTTATTCGCCTGGACTTCAACTTCTGTCCGTAATTATAACGGGGTGTCCAATCCGTAATAGGAATGTGTCTGCAAGGCGAGAGTTGACTAAAGTGTTAATCTGACACTAGGGAGAATAATGATATTGATATACAGTGGGACGCACAAGGTTGACCTACACAACTGCTTCTTTATTATACAGGTTGCGCATCTAGCAATCGCTAAGAAATGCATTCTTGAACACTCCAAGAAGTTTGTTAGTACAAGATCTTTTTGAATCTGTTTTTTTTTTTTTTTTTCTTTTTGAATCTGTTAATATGCACAATATTATTGTTTTAAAAAATTAATAAAATATTACTGACTCTTTTACAATAACTTTTATTAGTTGTATTGCCTTTTCCAAATCTTGAGTATAACACTGAAAGTTTATAATCTGGCATGTATCCTCGGTAAAATTATTTTAAAAAATACTTTTGTATACGTAAATAGAATATTTTAACTAAAGTTTTAATGCACATACCGTAACTCCGTGTGTTACACTCATGATCATTACATACCATCAGTGGTGTGCAGATCTATAAATCTTGCTTGCTTACTTGTTATTATGCTGAATAAGTGACTCAGTTTTCATGTGTAACTTATATTTGACAAGTTACAGAAAAGGAGTTTCCACTAAGAACACTTCATGCATTTCTTCTAGCCTTGTATTATTATTTAGCAAAAGTTGCAACTTAGAAGAAAATTAACATGATTAACTTGTTTTATGCAGATTTCTGAAGCCCGAAGTGATTTGGAAAAGGCAAGCCGCAGTGCCACAACAACTGAGCTGGATTTGCGCAAAGAACTTGACATGCAGAGACGACACATGGAGGAAGAAATGGCTGCTTTATCTCTTCAACACAGCAAGCGACTTGAAGAGATGATAGAACAACACAAGGAAGAGTTACGAAAACTAGAGGGAATGAAAGACGAAGAAATTAAGGTATTGCTTGGCTGTGTTGTATTCTTGGGCAAGACACCCACCCAGTTGTATAAATGGGTACCGGCAATTTAATGCTGGAGGGTAACCCTGCAATGGACGAGCTAGCATCCCATCCATGGGGGAGTAGAAATACTGTTTTAGTCAGAAACTGGGATTTAAGCTCCGCCTGTATGGGCTACTTGGCATAATGCAGACTTGATATATTAAAAAGGGATCTCTACTGAAAAATCCTTGCTGGTAGATAAAGGTAAAGGTAAAGTCTGTCTCCGAACCATGAGGCCCATACAGCCGGAGCTTATCCCGGTTTCCGTAGCATTAAGCGACTAGGAGTATTGCTACTCCCCCCTGGATGGGATGCTAGTCCATCGCAGGGTTACCCCCCAGCAGTAAATTCGCCGGTACCCATTTATACACCTGGGTGGAGAGAGGCACTGTGAGAGCAAAGTGTCTTGCCCAAGAACACAACACAACGCCCGGCCAGGCCTCGAACCCGGGCCGTTCGACTCGGAGGCGAGCGCGCTAACCATCAGGCCACCGCGCCTCCCACTTGATACAGTGGCCTTATTGCTAGTGCGCTAGACTCTGGATCGAGTGGCCAGGGCTCAAGCTCTGGCCATGGCTGGGGTCGTTGTGTTGTGTTCTTGGGCAAGACACTTAACTCTCAACGTGCCTCTCTCCACCCTGCTGTATATAAATGGGTACCGGCGAATTTAATGCTGGGGGGGTATCCCTGCGATGGACTAGCATCCCATCCATGGGGAGTTAAAATACCGCTATTCACTTAAGGCTATGGAAACTGGTATAATCTCAGGCTGTATGGGCCAGTTGGCTCAATGTAGAATTTACCTTGGAAGATTAAGAAGATTATTTTTTTATGTTCAGGAACATGAGAACAAGTTACAGAAGGCTCACAGAGATGAGATCACTTCCCAACTTCAGGCCAACAAGCTCATGATAGATGCCGTCAAATCCCAAGCTGAACAGAAAAGAGTAAAAGACATTGAAGAATTGACGATTCAGCATGAAGATGATCAAGGTTGGTTTGATTAAAAGCAAGTACCGGTAATGTTTTTTGTCAATGAGGGTAAATTTTGATGGTTTCAATACATAGCCGACAACACCTGGATTCCAAGTTTCATGTGGTTCTGGTTAATTTTTAAGGCAAGGTGTCAGCAAGCTAGGTATTCTTAAACAGGTCAAATTCCCACTGCTTCCACCAAATTATAACTCAGAAGCTTTCAATTAATTTGTTTCCCCAGGCAAGTGACATTGTCAGGTTTTTGGCCTCAGACCACTCTCTTACACTGTGCATTTCTGAAATGCTCGGTCTGAAGAATTTTTTATATATTTTTGTTTCATCGGTGCTTTTTACAATCTCAACTGATGAATAATTAACAATTATCAATATTCGTGAGCAATCCGGGACGAGAATCATTTTGCTGTTTACACGCACATTTGAACCCCCCCCCCCCCCCTTTCGTAGTGTGGGAGGCGAAAAAGCCAAAGTTGGCTAAGAGGTTCGAAAAGTCAACAGAATAGTATCAAAACGTTGAAAAAAGGAATGATTTGTAATCTGCTAACAGGCTTAATTTTCGCATCGCTTTCTAAAGTACTCCTTGTACAGTGACACAAAGAAAATTACTAGGCGCAAACGGCACAAGGCATCTAACCTGCATTCATACAAAACACGCTAAATTTTATAAAGGAACTTGGCTTTTGCAAAATCGACTTGGGAGTTTGTTCACATAATAAAATTAGATTTTGATTACTCAAAATAATGTCGCCTCTCGAACTGACAATATTGACCAGTCACCAACCTTAAATTAATGTTTGCATTTAGTTAGTGGTACACATAATATACACTGCAATGCGGTAAAGGTTTATACACCAATGTACATGTGCTAATTGGGTTGGGAGGAGGGACAGGGAGTTTGTGTGGTCAGAAAATAATTTAAGAAATCTGACTTACCTGCGTCTTATGTGCTTTTCTTAGAAAACATGAGGAGTGAGTTGCTGCGTGTCCAACAGGAAGAAATGCAGAGACTGCACAGGGAATTTGAAGTTCAACTAGCGGCAATGAAACTTCAGCTGCAACGAACCAATGAAATGCACTCTAGAGACGTAAGTGTCTGGCACTTAAAATACAATTCAGCATTTTAATTGTTAGGGTGTGAGCTCAAGGTTTCTGTCAACTGATAATTCGGAGATGCCATGAGCCAACAGTTAAAGTAATTTATGTGGCATAGAATGTGGCATTATAAGCAAAACCAGTGGGTGGCCTGAGGGGGGTTACAACACCCCTCGCTCCCATGCTGCCAGAAATTTGTACCTTCAGTACCTTACTGTACACATACCGCCGCTTGCATCTGAGCGTGAACACTTGCCGCCAAAACATGATCTAATTGAGTGTTAAACATGGCATGAATCGTCACGCCAAAAGTTTAACACATACCGGTTTCGAAATGTCGGAAAGATTGGATATGAAGACTTCTTCCGACAAATTGATTCTGATCTATGTCAATATGCATTTGCAGGTTCACTTGAATCACAAGTTTCTGGTGTAAAGTTTCGCCTGTACTCATTTATGGCGAGCATTTTGAGCGCAAAAGTTGCCGTTACAGTCTCCTACACTTCAAGGTTTGATGACGAATCATGCCACGTTTGATACTCAGTTAGATCACGTTTTGGCGGCAAGTATTCACGCTTAGATACAAGCAGCAGTACATGTACTTATAGTATGTGTATAACCTTCTTCTAGCTCTCTTATAAAGCCTGGTCTACACTTAGGTGAAATAGTCTTAATTTACATTGTGTTTTCTGAATTTTGTTTAGGAAACTGAGCACCAAAATCAAATTGAGGAGTTAAAACTGGAGATTGAACAAAGGCAGGATCAGATTAAAGAACTGGACGAGGAGATCAACCAGGTTAAAAACAATGTGGAGGAACTTCAGCGTGAATTGCAAGCCAAAGGACAGGAGATACTGAGTGTCCGACGAGAGGCTAACTCACAAATCAGGTGAGACTGCCCAATGAAAACAAGGAGTTTTTGGCTTTATTTTTTTTAAGCGCAGTTGTCAGTGGTATGTGTGTTACAGGTCGAAATTAGCTTAAGGTAATTTTTTTCAAACTAGGTTTTTTAACCTAGTTTATTTTGTTTTAGACAAGGTTAATTTGTCTTATCTGTGGTATCTGTTCTGTTCCGTTCCACAGGAAGCGTGAAGAAGATTTGGCTAAAGCACATCAGAAAGAGGTTGACTCATTAGCGGCAGATCATCTACGTGAGACTCAAGCCCTGCTGACAGAATTTAATAGAGCCAAGGAACTTCTTAGTGACAAGATTTCTGCTCTTCAATTAATGTAAATATCCATTCATGATTATATTTTTTATAGCAGAAACTAAGTCCTGTTCTATTGGAAATCTGCGAATTTAGTTGGTTCTTACAATGTTTTCTATTTGCAGATCAATAGAACACAATTGCATGCATGTTGCTCTTTCAAGGAACAATATTTTTCTTAATTTTTTACTTAGAAGTACATAAAATTGATGGTTTTGGACTGCAAGCCTTCACAATTTCTTCTAAAATAATTAGACTACTCACCCTTGTTTTCTATGAGCAATAGTCCACTCATCTGTGCCTTGTTGACTATTTTCTCAATCAACTTGGGCTCGTAGTCTAATTGTGTGTTTATTAGCATGTATCTATATTGTATGTGTATCATGTTCTTAGAGTGGTTTAAAATGGATCTGTTTGTCAACAGGCTGGAGGAGGCAGAAGACAAATACAGAAGTCGACAGTCACGTCCAGAAGACTTGGAAGTCATTGAGCAGCTAAAGAGAGCTCTGGCAGAGAGGGAACTGGACATGAAGAAACTTGTGGTAAGTAGTGAATAACATGTATTTTATTTTAAAAACTTGTTCTGCAATGCAAAAATCTTGATACGACTTAGTTGTGTTAACATACTGTTGCTACTTGATGACTTTCTTTATGTTTTCATGTGAACTAGCCAATCAGAGTAAAAGAACTGTGAGACACAGAGTTGTCAAAAAATTTTAGTCCATGTTGGCTCTCCGGATCCAGTGACTGTCAATCCTTAACTTGCATTTCGAATGGGCAGTTGTAGCATACAGAAGTTATCAAAAAAAGATATAAAGATTAATCAAAACTTGCCAAGTTGAAATAGTTGACAACTATTCCCTGAAGTGGAGGTGGCTAGTGGTGGATAACCGAGCAAGGTAAATATCCACTGCTAGCCATGCCGAACACTGAGGTGAATAGTAAAAAGATTCGAGAAAAAACTCTTTTAGGTGTCAAAAAATTAATATTTACAGACGTTTCGGGCAGAGCCCTTCTTCAGTGTAATGTAAAAATGCCGATGTTAAAAAGCGTGTTGCGCCATACGAAAAACAAACGCAATACGAGCGCGCGCGAAATTTACACAGTCGATTAATTATGGATGGATGTACAAATGAAATGTAGGGCGCATGTTGTTGATATGTGCAGGATCAGTCAAATAAAACTGAAATTAATGTTCAGAAGTAAATAGTTGTTTTTAGTATAATGTGCTAAAACAGTGGGATAACATAACGCGAAAGGGGTTATTTTTGACTTATTTATTCCTGTCAACGATTACAAATTTCGCCCGTTAGTTGGAGGTGAATAGCAAAGGATATCTGGAGTTTGAGTAGCCAATTAGTGTTCGCCAAAAACGGTATCCACTGTTTTAGTATACCGTAGAATTCCGGTTATAAGCCCTGGGCTTATACAACTTCGTAAGGGTTTTTAAGTGGGCTTATAAGCGGAGGGGCTTATATTCGGGAGGGCTTATAAGCGGACTAAAAAAAACGTTTCGAAACAAGCCTCAGAAGTGTTGATCGAAATACGTTTTTAAGTTAAAAACGCACAAAAAGCAACATTTAGCCCTGATCAGTACTGTCATCCAGTAGAGGGGGGCTTATATCCAGGGGGGCTTATAACCGAATGTATTTTTTTGTTTCCAGGTTGATGGGCCTAAAACCGGGGGGGGGGGGGGGCTTATAACCGGAATTTTACGGTATACTGTGCAACATGGGAGGTGGTTAGGGCATTTGCGGAGTTCATCCAGATCTAGAGAGTGTGTTTACACGGTCTGATCATCACATGCAAGGATTGTTATGGGAAATTATTCACTTTTCTTATTTCATTTCTCCCTTTTTTAGGATGAAAAGAGGTATTTTCAAATGGAGCTGCTCAACCGAGAAACCAATTTCAACAAGGTTTTCAAAGCGGCACCAAACATTGGCGTGATAAACCCACTTCAGGCCAAAACAAAACCAGGCAAGGAAGGAATGCGACACGGCAGTTCACTTGTCACGAGCTCATCAAGGCTAGATCCAATTCCTAACATGCCAGTCCATGAGAAAAAACTTAACAGTAGCCGACCATTGCCGCCTACGCCACCTAAAGATCCACCACCACACAGAAAAACAACCGTCTATTAAAATACTGTAATTTTCATTCTGACGCCTTAACTGAAGATGTAAATTATGTTTTATTTTATAATCCTTTTTTATGCCCTGATTTTAACAAACAAGTGCTGTGCACACAATTTATTGTGGTATGTAGTAGATTACAAGGATGTGACTGCCCTCTTACATTCTTGTGGCCTGTGGTTTTATCTAAAGTAGAACTTCTTTGACGCTGATCACTTGTTATCATCATAACACATTACATACATGTATATAGCTTGCTCTGTAACGGAAACCAAGTATTAAAATTAATAGTGACAGATCTGTTGACAAAGTTTGTTTTTTGCATCTTGGGAGTCACATTGTACAGAAAAGTGAACTGGTTATTTTAGATATTACATATTAATAACTTAATCGTGTAATATTGTTGCAGAAATTATGTATATATTCTTGGCTTGTATCATGTAGCCATAATAGACCCCATAGGTTATGTAAAGTGTACAATATAGACTGTAAATACCAGAACCAA